>NW_010427459.1:84097-98037 GCF_000710305.1 Buceros rhinoceros silvestris | reverse complement strand
CACTGAGAGTGGGATGTTCCAAAATAATCAATGCTGAGATCAGTGGAAGAGTTACCAGTAGCTTTCCTTCTGATCTCACTGGGAGCAGCATTAAGTCAGAGCTCAACATTTCTGAACTTGCCTTCCAAACCCTTTAGCTGCAGGTTAGTGGGACCCATCTTTGTTCCTCAGAGCACCGTGGCTCAGTTTACCAGCATTCAGTCATCATCTTTGTCTTGAGACGAAACGTTTCATCAGTCCAGCTGACAAAATGAGTGCCCGTATCACAAATAGCCTGGAGTCAGAACTGAATTTGAGTGACAAGCCCCAAACTGGGGTGATGAAACACGAGTGGTGTGGTGGTAGATGGTCTCTCTTATTTTGTTCACTCAGTTATAATGAATATGCAAATATAATTCTTATCTGGTAAAAATGGTGCAACTGAGCATCGAGGAGCCTGACTGCTTGTTTAAGGTTGTCTTTATGTTGTTTTTACCCTGGGTTGGGGCAAACCTCTAGCCTGCATCCTACCTGAGAACGTCTCAGCATCACATCTTCTACACTGCTAAAAAGGAGCAAGTAAGGTGAGAAGATGTAGGGAGCAGGAAGCTGGCACAGTCTAACTGCAGAGGATTTAAGAGGGTGACTTTCTGTAGGTGCCCGAAGTTTCCTCCTAATTAGAAAGCCAGTTAAAGTTATTGCATTAAGAGTAAATGTAGAGGAAAAGACTGTTGTGAATGGCATACTGGGTAGAGGGAAGTATATTTTCAAACTTTTATTTTCTTTCTCTTGATATGATCTCTCCAAGGAAATGGTGCAGGCAGCTCCTTCTCAAGGCTTTTGTGACAAGTTTCCATTGTAGTTACTCAGGTAAATAAAGCTGAGATTCATCTGTAGTGCAGGGGATCGAACCTAGAAACACTCCTGTAGTTTAAGACAACAAACAAAAATACATGTAGAAACTAACACACACAAATTGACAATAGTGGCAATAATAACTGAGCAGTTATTTTTCTGCATAGAAGTCATGCAAACATGCTTAATCAGAAAATTTGAAAGAGTATGTGGGGCTTGAAAAAGACCAGTCTGAACTGGGGATACCTGTGAACGGAGAACCTGGTTGGTTACAATCCCACAGAACAGAAACATTGTTTACTGCTAATGAGAAGGTGTATAATTTTTGTGTATATTTTTTTCTCATTAAAAGCAATATTAGTAGTATTGCAGTTCATAAATATGAACCAAAATGAAGAACATACAGTTTGGTAGCAAAGGCTCTGCAGCATAATATACAAAGATCTGACAAGCTCCAGCAGCTTTAAGTTGATAGTAGGTAAATTCAACCAGAAAAAAATACGTGTATTTCTAACAGTGCAGGTGATCATCTGTCAAAATATTTTAGCTCCAGCTCCACTGTATTTTCCAGCACTCAAACCTTTATACTTGGTAGCGAATGTTCCTCAGAAACAGAATCTCCTAGCTCAAGTCCAGCTACTGGACCTGCAGCTGAAATTAATTCAAAGCAGCCCTATGGGTATCTCAAATCAGAAGCCAGACAAGATGATCACAGCGCTCTAGGAGTCTCCTCTGGGGTAGCTGTGGCAATGAACTTGAAAACAGCTATCTTAAAAGTCAATGCCTGATTCCAATTTCACTTGCACACTGTTTACATGAGTGTAACTCTTTCGACTTCAGACTTCTGATTGACACTGGTAGACACAGAAGGCTTCTAAGAAACGTGGTTATGATCATGTTGCCCCAAGCCAGTCAGTGAACGTGACATAGGACACATTAAAGGAGTAAATGGACATATTTTCACTTATGTCATTGAACCTTTTGGATGGAAATATAAACATTTTTATAAGAGAAAAACATAAACGTTTTTATAAAAGAATTACCCCTAAAAATTGAAAAGAGGGAGTAAAACCTGAAACAATACAAATTTTTCTGTATTGTGAAATGAGATTTAAAAACTCCTGCGGCTGAAAAGACAATGATTCAAAACTGAAGTCTGCATAAAATTACAGAGACAAAGTGGACCAAAGTAAGCTCCAGGCAGGTTCATTTAGAACTAACAATGCCACAAGAGGTAGCTAGTTAAGATGGCAAGACAGATGACTTTAAAATCATCCAATATGCAGCTCCTGCAGCAGTGGCTGTGATTAGAAAGGTAGGCCAGAGTTGCAGGCTGAGTTTCCTCACTTTAGGAATATAGGATATATTTAGGAATATATTTAGGAATATGGGCCAGGCTCATGTTTTGACTGGTCTACCATCTCTAGCAGAAGTCTCCACAGATTCTTAAGAGGAAGGCAGAAGAACTGTGCAATGGGCAGACATAAGAAGCATCTGAAGTTTGGTTGGAGCTCAAGCAATCTGCAGGCTGGCTTAATCCCAGAAATGTTCATATCTTTCCAGAATGCTTTTTGAATGCTCATAACTCTGGATTATTTTTTATTATAATTATCTATAAAACTCTTTGGTCTTTTCTGGAGTCTTGGTAACTTCCTGCAGTTACAAGTTCAGTTGGTCAAAATACAAACTGTTGGGGAAAACTTTCAAGCAGCTCTTAATTTGCTGCTTTGTAATCTAATCAAGTGTCATCTTTTTCTTTTGTTCTTGTGACCTGCAGGGTCTGGTTCTGCTAAAGAAGCCTCTGGCTTCCCTTCTTCAGATTGTTCATGAACCATTTTGATGAATTCCAATTAAGAGCCTTCCTGACACCAGGGGATGCAGAGGTCAAGGAATACCCTGAGCAGCACAGCAACAGACCACATGGAGCACAGATAAATGTAAGAAAATGGCATAATTGTAAAACAGAACAGAAAATACCTGAAGACATGAAAGGGATGTGAGTTTGGAAAGATATTTTTGTGAGTGGTTCAGCTGAGATTTCTGCCTAGATCCTAGAAGGACTTTATAAATATTCTTGTATACTTGGTGGAGAAAATAACACTGATAATAATGTGGTGATTCATTTGGAATGGACGTTTACAGAAAGTTGTAGGCGGTCTGATCAGAAACAAGAGGTTTTATAGTCGTGTGAGACTTGTAAGGAAGAATTACTGTGGTTGCTTCAAGATAAGAGATCCCTGAGTGCCTCCTGTGTGCTTGTGATTCCAGTTGAATCTGTGGGAAGTCTGCTGTTCCTAAAGATCCTAACACAGGTGTTCTAAGACTCAACACCAGTGCTTCATCTTGAGAGAGAAGCAGGAGACCTAGATTTGTTGCTAGAGATGGCACTAGCCTGCATAGCAGTTTGTCTTTAACCAATTCTGTCAATGGCTAGTGAAAGGAAATTCAGGGGACTAACCTCCCAGCCAAGCGGATACTCAGTCTTGAGCAGAACTGATAAATTCACGGTGTCATTCGTAGAGTAGATCTCTATCTTTCGCATGGCACACGTAACTCATCATACCAATGTTGTAGCGTTAACTGAGTTAGATAGGAGCTCTCCAATGATCCTGAGAGACTTAACATTGACGTGGATAGACATCCATCTGGCTGCGGGACTAAGAAAAGGTAGTGACCTGGGACAGAAAGGTAAACTCTCATTGCTCAAATTGAGGACCATAACTGATTGCATAAGCAAGCTGTTTGCTATCAGTATCCTGTATTTTCAAATGCTGGAGTCGTGCTGGAATTCACAGCAGAAACTACTATGAGTAGTAAGTAGTCTTCAATTTGGGCAGCTCGGAGAGTAGCATGAAAGAGCTCTTTTGCTCTTTTATTCCAGGGACCTGAAGTCCTCCATGGAGAAGGTATAGGTCATGTTCACAAAAAGGTTTTGACTAGTGTTTTTGTTTTCAGACTGTTTGTTTGCATCTCGCTTTCTGATGACCGTTTTCTTCTCTCTTTGGCCACTTCAGTCTGGGATGTATCTTAGGTTACTTGTTCAGCATTTGAATAAGAGATGGCTGACAAAAGCTCACTTGAGAAGCGGGGACTATAATACAATGGAGATGGATGGCAGAAACAACAGTTGTTACTATTTTGGCCCCTCTATACTGAAACTAGAAATCCCAGCTTTTTTTTTTTTTTTTTTTTGGTGAGGTTGATCCGTTTAGGAGCAAGCCATGTTAGACCACTTTTGGGTTAGACCACTTTAGTTTTTGGTGCTTAACGAGAAACAGTGGTAGGGAAAACATTCTCCATCTTTGCTGTGCCTTTCCATCTTGCTATGCTTTTGGTTGGCCATTTAATGTGGGCTGTGATGTCACTGTTACCATACACAGATGTGTATTGCACAACAAGCACACATGCAGTTCTGTACATACGTAACCAAATAATCCAGGCTCGACTCTGTATTCTGAGTGGCCACACAAGGGAAGTTAAGCATCAAAGCTTTTGCTTTTCCTCTATTAAAGCTCTTGTAGTTCAGAGAGGATACAAATCTAGTACTCTGCTGATGTATAACTCATATAACTCACTCAGAAGGAAGGGAAGGAAGTCAAGGAAGGTTCCTTGACTCCTTTCCTCCTAGTCACCTTTGAATGGAACACGAAAATGATGAAGCCCAGCCCTGTGATGTAACCACATTGACATCTCCCTTCCCCTGCCACATCCTTCACCATGGGTCCCAGATGTTCTGGTGTCTCTCTCTTCTGAGAGAACAGGTGATGTCTGTGCTCAGTCTCGGTTTGTGAGGCAAACAGAACTGAGAGAAAATAAAAATGTTACTGTTTTTTTTCTCTTGCTGTATCAGCCAAGCACAATACATATGAAGAGGTAAAATACATGAATAAACAAACAATCATGGGTCAAAATAGGCAGTCCATACTCAAGGATATAAACAGAAAGGCATGGAGGATAATACTGGAGATATCGATAAAGACTGTGCCAGGTTTGCAGAATCAAAGACTGTTCCGAGTTCCCTTTAGTTTCGTTTCCACTCTTTCTCCCCTCTGTTCAATGGGAACTTCTCACGTGGCTCCTTGACCCAGAACAGGATTTTCTGGGAAGTCAGTAATGGCAGAGAAGTTGACTGCAAGAAGAAGAAATGTTCAACATCACCAGGACGTTTCCCAGGAATGGTACTGTGTGGCCTTTCCCCCAAAAAATATTTTGCTGTTTACAGTTTATTTTGTGTAGCTCTTGGAGACCGCTGGTGTAGGCCAGGAGCCCACTGTGTTTCCTGCTGTGCAAACGCAAAGCAGTGAGAGAATTCCTGCTACAGACAGTAATAACCTTAATTTAGTGAGAGTGATCACCTGATATAGACAGAAGGGGGAGCACAATGAAACAGTTGGAGCAGAGGGTATATCATAAGGCCTGTCCGATTTATAATAGAACTTAAAAAGAAGTTGGATGGCAAATATGTATCCTAGTGGGTAGAAGAACAGGGGAAGATTTTGCTAATTAACAGAGAAAATAATTTTCCAAGAAGCATAAATTAAAAATAAATTCAGTAATTAAAGATAGGTCTGATTAGACACAGCAAAAAATATTGATAGTTTTTCAGAGGTTTTTAACAACTGGTGTTACAAAAATTTTCAGAAAAGGTCAGAGTGCAATATACAGCCGAGTGTCCTAAACACTTCTCAAAGTCTCCTAGTAAAAATACTGATCTGTGCATATTTACATGCCTAGCTCACATATGGACCCTTTTGAGGAGCTGGTCTCAACTGCAGAAACTGAGCCTTTGGAGTAGCCTGACAAAAGAGAAACCAGATAACAACAGATTATACAGTTCAGAATACCAGCCAGTTTCTTATGGTTACTGGCCAGTGGATCCTCAGAGTACTGGTATGAGAATAAATCATGGAAGAAAATCTCACTCCAATCCCGAGAGCATCTGCAACATGCACAGGTGGCTCATGAACTGGGAAAGTGCTGGGCTGAGAGCTATTTGAGAATGTTGTGATGTTTGGTAAGAGCTGATTTTGGGAACCTTGGCCAAGTGTTAACAGCTTTATGGCCGTTTTTAGGACTATCTGGACTACCTCACTAACTGTGAGCTATCTGTTAGCACTTTCTAAAAAAAATTTCCTAAAATTTCTCTTCTCTTTTGTCACACCATTTTCCGGCTGATCTGCTTAGACTTTATTTATGTATATGTATGTATTCCCCTGCCAGAAAAGGATGCAGCAGGTAAAAAACCTGTGTGGAAGATTCATTATCCTTCCTTGAAGTTACTCACTTAAAAATCTGGCATATCCTTTAAAGTACATCACTGCAGTGGGTCTGAGCAGCGATCTCTTGTCCCTTCCCAGAATGCAATCACTTCCCAGCATCCTTCTGCTAGGGCTAACTGGTGGTGGCCCCCTTTGCCTTTATTCATACCTACATAAAGAGCAGGAGGATCCCGTGTGCTGACATGGCTGGTGAGGTTCGTATGTCATTCCTTTTCTGTTGATGATCAGGTGAGTAGCATTGAATGACTCGCTCTCTCTGGTTTATCTAATGGTAAGTAGGATGGTCAGGGCAGGAATGATGTCTTACTTTGTACATAACACACAGAGTCGATGTCTCGGTATCTCTAGGTGTTATTTTAATATGGTTCATAATCACAGTACATAGGAACTGTAATGTTTCTTTCCGTGACTGAGGCCTGTGGCTATGCTACTTCCTGCACTCATTCAGTACCCCTTAAGCCACCTGATATAAGCAATCTTTCAGCTGTCTTTTCAAGACCACAAACAATGATGTACAGATTGTATTTTGACCTTATATGTGTAGCCCAGCAAACGTGTATATGAATGCTAACTAGCGTCATCTGGTCAATGTTTTACCAGATTCATCTCTCACAGGAAAATCAGTACTTTGTATGCCTGGTTTGGCAAATCTCAAACACTCAGTAAGCAAGAATTGCTTTTATCCACCTGTGAGAATAGTGACATGAGCTTAAATGCCATAAAGAGGTTTTTTGCTGTTTGTTTTCAAGCTCTTTGTCTTGTCTTTTTGAGCCTGTAATTAGGCAGGATGGTGGAACCTCATGGACTCACAACTGTTTTAGGAAGGCTGAGATTTTCATCCTATGTCATATATCCTGTAAGTGCAGCAAAAGCACAGAACTTTCATGAGACTTGTGAGGCAACTATGAGGATTAATAATGTACCACATTCTGGTTTTGAGAGAACTGGCTGGTTCCTGCACTGCCAAGGAAGTTACACTACCTGCAAACAATGTAAGTGACATTGATGGCAGAGCAGTTTTGAGCAAAACAAAGTAGAAAGAGAAAATACAGGTGCCTGAGATGAGGTGTGTGATGGGGTGCTTAAGAGGCAACAGGAATTCCATCATCAAGCAGCAGCACTGAGAAAGAACAAGTTTCTTGAATGGTTCAGTGGCAACCTAATGCAAATATGCAAATGACTACACTTTGAAAAATCAGGTTAAATTATCTTTTTGAATGAAAAAGAAATTATTAATAAAAAGTTGGCACCCTTTTTGGGGGCACACGGCAGAGTTCAGAATTTTCCAGTGAAACTGGGCAAGTTGAGATGTCCCCTGAAGTCTGATCTCTCTGGGGATCATTCCCACAACTATCATTAGCTCCTAAGTGCCCCAGCTCCTTTCAAGAACCGTGGTGTGAGCTATTGCTCTTTGCTGCAATTTTTCTTCCTCTTTTATGCCTCTATAAAAAGATGCTTCCCTTGACATGCAAGGCCTCATTCAATCAGTCTGATCCCCTCCTTTTCTAGCAGAGGGGTAGAAATATCCTCTCTGCTTCTCCTCCTCAGTGGGTAACCAGATAGGCAGGGTGCACACTGCAGCTTTGGAAAGGGGTTTGGAATATGTCCTCTCTCTCCTCTGTGGTGTCTTGGCTCAGTCCCCAGAGCCCCAGGGATGTAGCATGTCACATTTACTGTTCCTATTACAATTTTTTAGCCACCAGAAAACCTGCATAGTTTAAGAAATCAAAGCTTTCACTTAAGATGTGGAAAAAACATGTCCAAGACAGAAGGGGATGCCAGTTCTTTGCCTCTCAACAGAGCTGTGAGGAAAGAGCCGAGCCGCAGACTGTGGTGAAAGTGAGGAGGATAAACTCCCCCTTCCTCCTTTCCCATCCCAGCCCCAACCCAGCCCCCAATAAGGCTTCATTTTTACGTGAATGGAGTCCCTCTGAGCATGATGCTGAGCCAGAGGAGTGACAGGTGCCTCCTGATATGCCTAAATGAGAAGAACCAATCGGAGGAGCCTGCCCAGCTTTTGTTGTCATCTGGCTTTGCTCACGAAAGATGAGTTTGATTGACAGATGCATCAAGGTTCACAGTTTATTGGTTTTTGCAAAAGAGCCAGATCTGCCAATTTAGACAGGGGAGTGACACAAAACTTTCCATCTAAATGGACTAATTTTACCACAGGGAATTCCCAGGCAGAGCGCGCCAAGGCAGGCGCAGTCCTGTTTTATTTTTTAACAAGGACTGAATGACAAATATAAACGACAGTTCTAGGCTGACGGAACATCAGCATTTGACACTTCACAGGGGAGCAGTGAAATAAACAATAGGCAGAGAAATTGAATTACAATCAGATGAGAGTCAGCTAGAGAGGGAGAGAAGGGCCTGATTCTCCACCAAATCATTTGTAAAAGAGCAAACTGAATACTAAGTAGGTATATAACATGCTCACATCCTGGTTTATTAGCAAATTTAACCTACTAGCGTGTTACACTTGCATGATGTAAATGGATCACTGGACGGAGGTGGGCGGTAGGGGAGGCCAGTGCACAGGAATTGTGTCCAAGGGGTTTCTGTTCATGGTGGTGTGAACCTCTTCTGATAATCTTACCCTGTGTTACTAATGGATTCTACAAAGTTAGAGAGCAAAAACTATGACAAGTTCACTTAATTTCTCTTCTGTTCTCTCTAGCCCGTTGCCTACAGAATCCTGTCCAGTTTTTCTGTAACTTTTCGTACCCAGTTTTGCAGCCTTGGCTTAATTCTTTTACTGCTGTTTTTTCCTCTAGGATTTTTCAATCTAAAACAAACAATCATGACATTTAAGGAGAATGCGTCTGTGCAGTGTCTGGCTGGGACTTCTCAGTGTGGACTGTGTCTGCTCGAGATAAAAAGTTTTCTCACCTAGTAGCTTGCTAACACTTTAACAGTAGGATAGGATATATAAACTTTCCTGATGGGTTAGATGACTGTGAGTGAGCCATTGTTTGGTAGAAGTTTGGATTCCTGGATTTTATATTATGCTCTGGATTTGAAGCCTATCCAGAGAAGTAATTTTCAATCTTTTTTAATTAGCAAACAGTAAGAACAAAACTGATCAAAACCAAAGAGTAGCTGCCAATATAGGGTCTCTAGGTCCATAATCGCTTTTCCCAGTTACATTAAAAGCAGTTTCCTTAAAAATAAACTAGAGATTTTAAAAACCTAAGTTAAAAACTACTGCTCTTTATGTTAGAGAAAGGAGTGTGAAAATAGGGGGCTTTGGACTGATTTGTTTGTTAATGATGATTTGACTTTCATACATGAGTCTGAATAGTGCATATGTTGAAACCGCCTTATTAGCTGGGCATTCTAACTGACCATTGCTGGCTTATTAAGGAGGTGCCAAATGCAGGTCTGTAGTTAAAACCGCTTTCTGATGGAGGCTGACATGGAGGAAAACTGCTCCTTTCTTCTGTACACAGAGGTTCTATATCTGTGCGAAATTTCACACTGTTCAGTCTTATACCCTTTGGGTTTTCTGTTTTCTTTGTCTTCGTTTCATAAGTGTTCAACAGAGTGTGTTTGAAATCAGTCTCAGGCTGAAAGTCATTATGCTTGTAATATTTCATTGTTGGTATGTCTCTTTAAAACAAAATTATTCATCTCCTTTTAAACAGGCATGGGGCAAAGACAAAGTAATTCTGATGCAAATAATATGTTTTGAAAAGACACAATTTAGAAGAGGAGCCATTTTTGTTATATTTCGTAATGGAAAGTTTATCCTTCAACAAAGACTAGTGCGTAGTTCTCGATGAAACCATGGCCGTGCATTGCATTGCACCAAGAAGGTTCCTTACAGTTTTTCTTCTGGCGGTGGAAGCCACAGGCGGTTTCAGTCTCATCTGGTCACTGTTTACTTACAAACTCTGAGAGCAGAAAGTTAGGCAGCCTGTAGTAAAGGTAGATGTTGCCTCTGTCTGGAAACCCGATGCTTCTATCAGAATAGCAAAGAAACAGGACTATGGAGAGCAGCAGAAAATGGTAAGGATAGAGAAGTTCTCTGACTGTGTGAGGGAAGGGGGTATGTGGAGAACCCATACTGCCAGAGCAGGCAATGTGGAGGGCAGGATGTTCTCCCCACTGTGTATGACAAGGAACATGGGAGGGTTTGTACCTGAGAGGGTAGGGGGCAGAGAAGGAGAAAAGGGGATTACAGAGAATCCATGTTTTCCAAGAGGGGCAGTGCGAAGGGACAACATGCCTGAGGCAGGAGAACTGGGGAGGCACACTGAAAGGGATCTTGAAGGAAAGGGCAGAAGAGGTAGCAGGGGCTGCAAGAAGCAGCCGGGGTTGACAAGCGGAGTTACTCTGCTACGTTACAAGGAACAGTGGAAAAAGGTCCTCTCAAAGCAGCTGCTATGGATTGAATTTGCAGGTAGTTTTGAACACCAAATGATCAAACATGTTTTGGATGGGCAGCTTCCACCAAAATGTCACATAGCAGAAGGCAGGAAAAAACCCAAGGCTTTGACAAGCTTTAGTATCAGACCAGCTCTGTCAGCCTTGCCAGAAGTCACACGGCCATTTCCAGTTCTTGTGCCACGTGAGCTGCTTCCAAAAGCACTAGATCACAGGGTCCCTGGAATGCAGAGAGACACTCACTTTTCACTAAAAGAAGTGGATTTCTGGTTCTTGCACTGGGTGAGGCACAATGATAACGTAGCTATAGACAGTTTGAGAACACTGAATTTGGAAGTAAAAGAAAAGTTCTTCTGTTATTTTATATACATGTATATAAATACACATACATAAAAAATGGTACCTAGTGTTATATACAAATTACATGATTTCCAGTCAATCTTGTGATCTTTGCGTGTGCTTGGTTCATGATTTTTCCAAGTATGAGGGGCTGGCAATACAGGCTCTAAGAAACTTCCTTTGCTTCACTGCAGAGAGCTCCTGAATGACATAAATTAACCGTACGGAGGATATTCCCAGCTTTTTTTTTTTCCTAAAAAGACAAGATTTCATGAACAGACTGTTTACTAGGCATATCTTCATTAACCACTACTTGTTCAGTGAGTTGATCCTTCCCTTAATATTTTAAAATATTTTTCTTAGGATACAAGCATCCCTGTGTAGATTCACTAGGTGATAGTTTTCAGGATCGATGTTTCCTTTAAAGCATTGGTCCCATGTTTGCTGTACTTCTGTTTTTGCCATTCCCCAGGTACTTATAGTTTTTCAGTACTGATTGTGTGTCCAGTAAGTTCACCCACTATCTTGATTAATACCTTCAGATGTGTATTATCTTTCCTTGCCTACTCTTTATTAAAGAACAGACTTATTTTTTAAAGAAGGTTGTCGTCATCTCAGAATGTTGAAACTTTTCTTTATTTTTCTTGTCAGAGTAATTATAAAGAGGATTTCTTTATTTAGTGTTGCCTAATATCTTACAATATCATTTTCCTCATTAGGAGACAGACTGTGGTGCTCTCTTTAGTTTTATCACACAACAATTTCACACTGAGAACTCCCATTGATTATGCAGGATTATTAAAGGAACATAGTACTAGTTGGAGTGGTAGAAATAGCTCTTTCATGCAAGTTTTTCTTTTTACAAGATATGTTAGTTCTTGGAAGTTTTGCTGTAGTTCTACTATCAGTTACTGACACACAGGATTGTTAGATCTGGGCTCTATTAGGTGTGATACCAATGAGATGATCATGGGAGCTTCTAAATCTTACTTCTAAGATTATTTTATCAGGATGAATTTTGAAAATCCATTTTGCTTTCTTCTGGTGCATCTGGCTGTTGATTCTTAGCCTGTCTTTCAGCTCTGACTGCAAATGCACATTAGTAATTTCCTTTGTTTCCAGTCAGTTTAACATCCAGTATCTCATCTCTTAATCCACTGTTTGATTCTTATCATCTAAGCTTGAGTAGAGAAAGATCATTCTGACACATGAAAGATTTCAGAATTTCGGAATCCAGTTTTGTTCCAATTTCAGGCACAAGCCTATCCCTGCATCACATCCCAGGCCTGTCCGTCTCACAGGTGGCAGACCCTGGAAACATGGGGTCTCTGAATTCAAGATATTTGCCAGGCAGTTTGGCTGTATTGTTGTGAAAATTGAATTGCTTTTACAGACTGTTTGGATTTCAGCAAATCGGCTTTCACTTATGGAAAACACCCTGTTGAAGGATTTTCAGCCTATTCTATTAATATTGCAAGGGAAAAATGTAAACAGAAACAAAAGGAACTGTTTTAACTTTCTAAAAGCTTCCTGAAAACATTTGATTTCATGACAATACTTCTGCACAGGCTTTCCTTAAGATATACATGCACCAGCAGAAAATGTGTCCCACTGGCCTTCATGAGCTGTTGTGAAACTATTTTCAAATGACTAAAAATTATAAAAGCCAAATTGATTTAGCTTAGCCTGACTTCTTGCTACATTTTTACTCTGCCTTTATGACCTTAAACTGCATCTGACTTCCTGGAGAATTAATGTTTAACTTAGCAAAAATTTGAGTGAATATCAGTATTTGGTATGTTTATCGCATACCTTAACCTAATGCCTAGCTCAAATGTCCTAGCTATTTGTTGTCTCACAAATAGCTTGGAGAACTGGTTATTAATGACTTTGCATTTGGTTTTACCCCCCGATTGACCAAGGCAGATAGAGATTAAGAGAGAGCAAGGGATAATAAAATATCATCGTAATAGAATTCCTCTTGTGAAACTAAAACCAGGGTAGCAGAGAAGTGGAGGTAAGACCTGAGAGCTGTTAGCCACCCTCCCTTGACTGAGACCTTGCACACAGCCCCAACGGTGCCTTGATGGAGCATCAGGGCTGATTTTGGAAGACCTAAAATCCTCCTAGTAGCATGCTGAGCAGGCGTTGCTCATTCCCAGTTGAGGCTAAGAGGGGAAGAGGTATCTGGGTTACCCCATATGTTTCTGATGTTGTGAGTACCCAGCAGCATGTTGATTTTCTGAACAATCTGGGGATACCTGATGTGTTATGGATCATGGGGAGTCAATTGAGTGAGATCAATAGAAGAAGAGTCCTTCTGGCAATGAATAGGAGCAGGGTGGTGGCTGGTGCAGGCTCAGAGGTTGGATTGCATTGTTAAGGTGTAGCAAGCATTTGTGGTGCCTTCCATTGCGCGGTGTGGTGGTTAGCAATCATAATGCTGTTTACATGGTGCCTGAAGGGTGCTAGGTGCAACAAATGAAACATCCTGGAGACCTCAAGGGGAATCCACTGGAGAGAGAAGTACTGAGGGGGGAGAGAGAGAGAGAGAGAAGGAAAGGGAAGAAGAATCAAGCCAGAAGCCACAAAAATGACATACAAAAAAAAATTGGTTTTATTTCTCATGTGCACAAAAACGGAAAAGAAAAGAGCCAAAAAGAACTGAAGCAATGAGGAAAAGCCAAGAGTGGCTGCAGAAGCCTAGAATGGACATGACCCTCCACCTAGCACTGGCCCCCTCCCCTCCACGGTCTCTTGTCTAGCTTAGCCTGGACAGCATCAGCAGGGCTGCTTACAAGTTGGATTTGTCATCAGTGCTGTAATTGTCCTTGTTTGGTCCCTCTTTCCTGCTTTGCAAGTTTGCCACTGTCCTGGGCCCAGCCAAGGAGCACACTATGGTGTTTGTGGGGTCCCTCAGAAGCTGTCATTCTGTCAGTGCCACAGGGGGCAGCTATGGTTCTTATTTCTTTTCCCACAGGGGTGCTCTTCCTTAGAAACAAAAGGGTGGGGTTTTTCCAACAGTTCAGCAAACCAAAAACTCCTTTAGAAAAATGTTTATGTGCTTATATAATTATATACCCAAGAGGAGAAAAGGGG
>NW_010427459.1:83546-84010 GCF_000710305.1 Buceros rhinoceros silvestris | reverse complement strand
ATAAGCAAAGTGAGACAGCAGAGGAGGAGAGGGGGGGGGGGGGGGGGGCAGGATTTGTTTTCCTTTTGTTGTTTGTTTAACATCCTCACATTCACATTGTGATTAGTTCCCAAGTCTTACTCTGAATTTGAATCGTTGCTACCGGTGGGTCAGAGAGCATGCAGGCTTCTCCCTGCTTCCACGTGGCTTATTGCCACCAACCGTCCCCAACAGACTTACAGGTCACGAGGGTGTCAGCTTTAATGCATCCACCCTGTGCAACCCTCCCCGCATCTTGCCCCACACCCCATTAGGCCAAAAGGATGTGCGAGCTTTGGAGAACAGGACTCAAATGTGCTGCCTAGTTTTGAATGCCATGGTCCCTGTTGCTTCCAGCGAAGCATGGCATTTGAGAACTCACGAGATTCTTCCCCTGCAAAAAAAAAAAAAATGGCGGCAGAACAGGATCAAATCCACCAAACTTT
>NW_010427459.1:79224-83472 GCF_000710305.1 Buceros rhinoceros silvestris | reverse complement strand
AGAAGGAGATCCAGTCACACAACATTTCTGCTTGGTCCACTAGATAAAGCAAACAGAGCAGCAGAGCTAAGAATGATAGGAAAGAAGTGAAGGGAGAGCTAAGTAAGAAGTATAAAGAAATGAAGAATGATTTGTGAGAAAAAGGAAAAGAGAGAAATTTAATGGAAACATTAATTATTATTCAGAATAATTCTTAACACTTTGATAGATTTTTCTTTCCAGGATCTCAAAGCACTGATCCAGTGCTAATTAATTCAGCTGCACAATCCCCCTGGGAACTAGGAACTGTTGTTATTCCCATTTTACAGAAGATCGGAATTGAGGCATGGGGGGAAATGGACTGGACAAACGTTCTCTAGAGCCATGAGGAGAACTGGGCAGTTTGGGGTCCCAGATACCTGCTCTCATATCAGTAATGCTGTTCCCTCTCTGTATAGAAAAGTGCATTGGCAATGAAAAACAACGAGAGGGATAGAAATGGAGGAGAAAGTGTGTGGGAGAAAGAAATGGGAGAAAGGGAAGAGACAGCAGAATGGAGGAGAGGTGCAAGTCATACACCTCACTCGATTTTGCATAGAGATTTCTCCCTCCAATTCTTTTTCATTTTATCCTGTAAAACTTTTTAAAGAAAAACTAAAAAAAAAAAAAAAATCCACCTATAACGAAGAAACTGTTGGCCTGTTGGGGAAGGGGTCCTTCCAAGGTTTGGCTGTTCCCTCAGGTTCTGGATTTGTGCTGTGCTTTATTGAACACATTGTTTTGTTTTCAGTGAGCACAACAAGACTTGCACAGTACAGACAGCGTGTTCCTTATCTACAGGATGAGACGAGGCTGTTTTAATAACTACCATGATGAAGATGGAAATGGACTTATATACAAGAGGAATTGCCTTCACATTACACACATTATCTTCCTACAAAGCAGCAATTATTTTTGCAAATAACATAATATTAAATAATTGGTAGAATTTTTGCGTTTCCTGCATAGTCCGGTCTAATGGAATCTATATGAATATTGATGGTTTTCTTCTGCATAATATCACCACATAAATCCCTGTGTCAGCTACTAGACTTTAGCTATAATACTGCTTTACAATGCATCCACCGACTGTAAATCAAAACAACCAACACAAGAAACTCTTTGGCAAATGTAATTCAGTACATTCGCATGGGGGTCTACAGATGGTGGTGGAAGAGGATTAGACTGCCCAGTCCTTTGCATAATTCCGCTTTCCTTTTAATGTTCCTGCTCAAACTACATGCCATACTTATAAACTTTCCAGACCAATCCAAAGCCTGGTGGAAATCCTCTTTTATTAGTGGACTTGCACCAACAACAGGTGGTCAAAACAAGCCAGCCATGAGTGAGCCATCCAAATCCTGCTTTCAAACCCTAGCTTGTGTCTCAAGTTTAGTGAAACACCATTATAAAAAAAAGCATTTCTGAGCTGCTAGCTTCTCTTGAGGCAGCCCCTGGGCTGCAGGTTGTCAAGTGTGGGGCCTGACAATCTTCTTCCCTCTAGCCTCCTCAGGAGGTTCTCTTTGCTGCCCCAACCACCTGCTGAGTGAAACTAGGTGTTGCACAAGTAGAGCAAAGGCTGTACTGAGAGACTGTTTCTAACAGGGTCCAGCATCTATCTGGTGTCTGTGGAGGAAAACGGAAGGAGTGATGAAAGTAAATTTTTAGAAATTACTCAGATTTTTCTTCTCACATGGAATAAGATGAGATAACGGGCCAAATTCTGTCTTGGCGACAGTGTAACAACTCTGCTATTTGCAGCAGGTTACTCGGAGGTAAGACGTGCAGAATGACACTTTTAATAGATCAGGAGTAACCTTTTTGATTTTATTCTGTACATGAACAGATTTTAGCTCTAGATCTTCTATGTAAACATCCCCCCCAAATACCCTTATCATTTGGGCACCCCATTAAAGAAGACACAGAACTATAATCAGCTAGAGCCATGCAAGGGCTAAAAGTGTTAGATGAAAGGGACCTTTGGGATCAACACAGCTGTTTACTGATGATGGATTTTCATACATACAAGTTAAACTTGGAGACAGAATACCGAGTCCACAACCACATCTCCTCTGAGGCTTGGAACTTAGGATTTTATACATAATGTTGGCTGTACAGATTGCTCCACTGTTCACTTTTCTGCCCTTCAGGGGTTCGATTCTCAATCCTGTCTTTGTCCATGGACAGTAGCCCACGAGTTTTATCTGAAACCTCTCTAAAACCACAAGGATCTACTTTGGCAGACTCAATGCCCTGGGGACAGGCTATAGCTGCCTTCATGTTTTCTTTGAGTATTTTTTAGGAAGTGTCAGTGCAAGGAACAGTTTATGAGTTTGCTGACAATACAGGAGTAATAAGCATTTCTATTGACAGTTAGCCTTTTGCAGAACAGTGTTTGCCAGTCACTTGGGAACCAAAAAGAGCAGAGAATCCCTAGAGAATCATCAGGTGAGCATTTGGGATAAGGGGTAAATATTAGGGTGCACAATACAGGATTGACAATGAAAAGATGGGGCTCGATGTTGGGACTGGCTGGTAGGATGCAGGCATATGGATTTGAGTGGAGGCCTATAAATTAGTAGGTGTATGAGCAGATGGAGTGGGAATCAAAGGGGGCCCATATAGCAAGGCTAAAGTGGTGAGGAAATTAGGTGTTGGGCACAGATAATGAGGCTGTTGTCACCAGCAGCGGGGATCTGGAGAATGGGTGTTGGGCATATCTGAAATTGTGAAAATTGGGATGTTGGGTGAACTGAAGTCGTCACGGGTACAGGGGTTAAGGTAAAAGGAGCAGAGTCTAAGGGCTAGGGAACCAAGCAATAATCCCAGCCAATCCTGAATTTGTCCATCTCAGTCTCAGCTGTCCAGAGGGCAATCAGATGGGCCCACATGAAGCCCCACACTTTCCACCACACAGTGCAGTGAGAGCGCAGCTGGGCTTGTTTTCTTTGTTTGCCAACCAGTGACATGGAAAACGTTTGTTGTCTCAGAGTGCTTTTTTTGTCGACTGATGTGTTTGGTAACTTTGTCAGATGTGACTTGTCCACACTGCTCCCCAGAGACAGGATTTGGGAAAGGGGGAGGAGGCGACGGGGGCGGAGCTGGCATCCAATCCTCTCCAATACCACCATCCCATTGTAGTGCAAAACAGAAAGGAAACAAAACCCTAGAGTGAAAGAGGAGCATCAAACACCAGAGGAACTCATCTGCCATTAAGGTGGCAGGGAGGGATGGGACTTGGAGTTTTATTTTTGTAGGGTTTTTTTAATTATTCTTTTGGTTTTTTTGTTGCTTTTGTTTGCTTGGGTTTTTTAGAAAATTGGGGATTTGTTCTTTTTTTTTTTCCTTTTTACAGACCTTCATGACAAAGCATAAAAACAGTTATATTTATATATCTATTTATATATTTCTTCATTTTGTCGGTTGGTTTGTAAATGTTGCTCCATCCTCCTGTCTGAGCTGATTGTGTGTCACAGAAATTGTGGGTGTATGTGTGAGGTTCCTCCCAACTCTGGCCTGCACAGTCACCATGTGTGAGGTGCAGCCAACTCTGGGGGGAAGCCATGCTGGAGAGTGGGGATGAGGTGCACAGAGAACCCCTTGTGGGGCGCAGATAGTTACTTGGTCCTTTTCTTCATTGCTAGATGGGCCAGATCTCTGTACTGCCATCTCTGCTCTAGCCAGGCCGTTCCCTCTGTCCTGGGAAACAGGGTGAGCGTCACAGGCTACGCATGTTGAAAAGTCCACCACAGAAGAGCGTATCTTTGGGGAACAGTGTTTCACGAGTGGCGTTCTCCCCTGCTTCCCCCAGCCCTTACCGCTCCCAGAAGAAGGGGGTCCTGTAAGGCAATGGTTGCCAGCTGCATTGCTTCCCAGCCCCCCTGAAGTCCTGGAAGCCAAGGGGACTTCGTGTGGCTGAGCTTTGCCCAGGGGTGGTGGAGGGCTCCGGCAGAAGCAGCCACTTGGCTGCAGGCTCTTCCTGGCGCAGGGGGAGTGGTTGGGGCGGAGGGCAGGGGGAGGGCGAGGGGGTCTCAGTCTCGGGTGGCGAGCGCTTGGTCCGGCGCCTTCATGGTGAAGAGGAGAACTGGACTGTGGGGAGGAACGGAGAAGGTCTCTTCACCCTTCCCAGGGATGGAGGGAGGTGATCAGACAGGTACAATGTGGAGGCCTAAGCTGTCGCCCTGCAGTTTCATGTGGTTTCCATGGTAACTAGTGGCGGTAATAGGCAGC
>NW_010427459.1:77663-79087 GCF_000710305.1 Buceros rhinoceros silvestris | reverse complement strand
AGGCAGCGGCAGCAGTGGGAGGTGCGGAGCCCCGGGATGTGGCACTATAATAATAAGGGGAACCTGAAAGTTAACACAGGAGAAGAATGGACTGGTTGAAAGGACAAACAGTAAAAAAATAAAATAAAATAAAAAATAATCAAACAAAGGAAAGAAACAAAGGAGACTGAAAAGGAAAGTAAAGGAAGAAGGAAAAGGAAAGAAAACAAAAGAACAAACTTAGGGACTCAGCTCTTAAAGGGGTTAGGGAAAGGCAGCGGAAGGCAGCCAAGGGCTGCGTTTCAGTGGAGAGGTGCTACGGTGGCCTTTGTCTCTGAAGGCCCTCTACAGGAAGGAGATCCTTTTGCTCCTTCTGACCATCAATAAGTTGTTGAGAGGGAAGCCCATGAGCACTGCAGCACAAATACACCACACCTGATCCATGGCCACAAGGAAAGTGTCAGGGCCAGATGTTCTCAGCATACCTGACAAAGTATAATGCATGACTTTTACAAGCAGGAGGGGAGAAATGAAACAAAATTACAATGTTTTATTGCTTGGGATTTTGGTCATATTTGGCATAAAAGCTCTCTAGATGGTTATTGAATGTGTGTTAAATAGTGATTGATTATTAAGATCACATTTACTGAGGTTTAACAACACTGGAATAAAATGTGCATCTATTATCCAGTTGTTAAACCTCAATAAATATGTAGGTAATAATCACAGCAGATTTATTTTACATATAATAAATCTCTTCCTATTCCCTTGCAAAGAAATATGTTAGAAAATATGGTATTATGGGAGGGGTTTTCCCTTCTGAAAAAACCCTGACTATTTCTGGGCACATTAGTCACTGGAGATGGATATATCCCTGCAAAAAAACCTCTGCTGGCTATTATAAACCTAGTGATGCAGCCTGTCTCCCACTCTGGACATCGTTCCAACTGGTCCAATAGAAAGAACATCTTACAGAATTTCCAGATCCCTTGGAACTGACTTTGGGTTTAACTTGGGAGAGAAGTGAAACCTCATCTGGATTTTTAATGAGACCTTGAATGGATACTGATTGTGACCTGAGAGAGTAGCAGAAGTGGAATTTAACTTCTGATCTACTCTGGAATAAACTGCGGATGCAGCTCATGGAGAAGCCTGAGCTGAACTGGAATTCTGAACCATCTCATGAAAGAGGAATTGGCTTGAGAACAGATACAAAACACACAGAGGTATATACCATCCAGACACTGGACTAGAGAGTGAGGAAAAAGGCCTCTCACCTGCCTAAATACCTGAAAACCCTACTCAGAAACAAACAAACAAGGAAAAAAAAACCAAAACCAAAAAACAACCAAAGAAAAGAAAACAAAGAGACAAACAGAAGGAGCGCGAGGCTGGGGGTGTGCTGTGGGAAAGAGGTACTCACTTAGTAAAGCAGGGATGCTGAA
>NW_010427459.1:69316-77566 GCF_000710305.1 Buceros rhinoceros silvestris | reverse complement strand
ACCCGCCAGGCCTCGTTGTAGGTTGTATACTGAGGGTGGCTGTAAGGGTTCCCTGAGAACTCGCTCCCTGGAAGAAACCAAGGAAGGTATGAAATACAGTTAGGAATGAATATTTATGTCTGCTATTCCATCAGGACACTGTTCATGCCAAATCCATGTGCCAGCAGGCTAACTAATAACTAATATAGGTAGCTTTGTTGCCCAGCTGGAACTGTGCCCTTGAGGACACTCGAGTGTTTGTTCAGCATAGTGTTGCTTACCCCATACAATTAAAAAAATCATAAGATTGACCTCTTCAGAATCAAGAAATCAGTTTAAAATCATGAAATTCAATAATATAAATAAATAATTAAACTGGTTTATTTTTCGTTGCCTTCTGACTTCTGATTCTCAGGTTGCAGTAGGATTGTACATGCAAGCTTTCTCTGCAATTAACTACCAGCTTTCTTTTAAATAAAATCTGAGGTTCTCCAGCAGTGTCGAGACAACAGACAACCTGGACAAGCTCATTGGAACTAGCACTGGTGTTGATGGCAATGTGTATTGCTAAGTTTTTTTCACAGGGTACTGAAAGTGATGATGTATTTGTGAAGAAGAGTATCGCTAGTTTTTGAAAATGTTCTGAGAGTTGGGTGGGCTTAAATATAAAACAAAATGGAAAACACATGAATCTCTCTTTCTTACTCTGTGTGATGCATTAGTCAGAAAAGAGATTCCTATATGATTAACCCCACCTTTACACTTAGTTATTGAGTTACAGAGAAAACTTGCAGTATTCCCGTTCCAGAAAATAATTTTCTAATAATTAGCACATTAGGTACTATTCTGAATCTGAAAGACAAGGTGGGCTACAGCTCCCTTTTTCACATTCAGTAAAATGGGCCCAAACCAAAATACTTGTGAGCTTTGTGATCTAAGAAGACTCTGACCCAAAATTTGAATCTTGTAAAGTCTTCTTTAAATATTCAGTTTTATTGTGTATAGGAAGCTGAGACTCTTTGTTTTATAGAAGGCTGTGCAGGGCTAAGGGAATTCTATTTGGTAACTGAGGAGGTATGGGGCTCCAATCAAAATAAATAAATCTCCCAGAACTTAAAAATCTATGATTCTGTTAAGTAAAAATGTGTCATTATCTGATCATAACCTCAATTTAATGCAGTACCATAGACTGGCGACAATTAGAGCCACGTGAAAGGCATTAAGCACTTAAAAGACAAAGAATGTACAGTGACTATTGGCTTCTGGTCTGCCCTGAAGCAGAGGTGGAGTTGTTACAACAGAAGTGTTAGGAGAGCACCTGGGGTTCCTGCTAGATACCATGCAATAGGGAAAGGCAATGCAAGATGCGCTGAATACCTGTGATACAATTACCAAAGAAATGTCAATTAATTATATTGTAATCTCTGCAAATCTCCCCACACCAGAGAGCTAAAGCCAAACCCACAGATTCTCAGATCGTGGAAATCAAGTCTGTTGAAGTCAGGGGATTTGCACTGGTTTAAACTTGAGGACAATCTGTCCAGCCAGATTTTTTAAAGACACTCAGGCTAATAACCAAAGTAGACAGTATGAAAACGTGTATGTACCAAAACCAATCAACATCCAAAGGTATTTTAGTCACAGTAGCTTTTAGTTTCAGCATAAAACTTCATTTTGTGTGATAGACCTTGCCAAATACTGCTTTAATGATAATAACTCAGCATATTTGCGTATCTAGAAACATCCTTCAATGAAAATCCTGATATTTAACTGGGAAGGAATAGGAGAAACATGCCAAGGTGAAACCGAGGTGCTGTGGGATAGGATACAAAGGCAAAAAGCAATGCATAGTCCAAATTTATCTCTACTGAAGTGACTTATCTCTGGGATATACTGTAATGAGTTTGTCCCCCAAAGAAGGAAAAAAACCTATCCAGGTGAGAATTTGTGTTTTGAAGTGCCTCATATAAACATTACTTCTCTGCATGGAGAGAAGTTGTTCTGATATTTCAAGGCTTCTCTCTCACCTGCTTCTGAGTTGTCACCCTAAACTGTTTATAGTGTTCCTAAAGCACGGGTTAAGTAGAGGAGAAAGAGCCCCAGCTATGGAGAGCTGGGGAGGAGGGAGGGCAGCCACTGGAAACAGTGTTTATTGACGAGGAGTGAAAGCATGCATGCAGCAGGATAATGAGCTTTTGAGCTCAACTGTGACCAAGAGGAACTGAGCTATCGCCTTCCCCGATCACTAATGAAACAAGTGTAATTTCCTCATCAGCATTGGATTCTGTTTAACGACTCCCTGCCGTTGCCATCCCCAGCCCTCTGCAGGCTCTGCGCTGCTCTGTGTAAACTGCCGTTCCCTTCAGCGGATGCTCACTTCACTAAAACAGTTTGCAGAAACTTGATGGCCTTTTTGGGAAAGAGGAAGGATTGAGTGGGGGGGATCAAAGGCGCTCTGTCACCTGTGCTGGAAATATCTCTCAGATGCATAGGTTAAGTGTAGTGCAATACTTGGTTCCTCTTTCCATGAGGGACTAACACCTGTTTTTTCAATTGTGTCCTCAGGGATTACTGGCTTTCATCCACATCTACAGCCTGGGACCTGAAGTTACAGGCCAGGGCAAATGCAGGATACGTATCTTACCATCTGCATAAACCACAGAGAGATCTGCATGCGTGACTGACCATGATGCATGGATGTCCTGCTACTGGAGACAAGCTCTTCTCTAGTCTATGCAAGTACAAGTCTAGTGAAAGGCTGTCACGGGTAGAACAGAGCAGCTTTGGTTAGCACTAGTCAAACAGTCTTTGCAGAAACAGTTTTCCACTGGAAAATGCTGTCTCATCGAAATGGAAATGTTTTGCGAGAGCTTGTCAACTTCAATGGAGTTTGGAAAGAAAAGTTCTGAAATGATTGCAAATTGAAACAAAGTATTATGTTTCAACTTTCTTGTTCTGTTTCATTTTGCCTTTCTCCTCTCATTTAATTTCCTTTCAATTCTTTTATTATTTCAATATATCTTGACATCTAGAGCATGTTGACATTATTGAAATGTTTCATCCTGATTTTTGCAAATTGAACTATTTCGATGACTCCTCATACCAATCCAAGATGAAAACAAATGTAAAAAAAATCAGAGTTCTGCCTGGGTTGGAAATTCTGGTTTCTGACCAGTTCTATTTTTAGTTCTGCACCTTTATTTAGAGAAGACAGAGCCTCTTTCTCATGTGCACTCACATCTGGACAAAAAGGTTTGTTTGCGTGTCAGTATGTTTCTTAAAGATACTCCCTGAGTGGTTATCTTGCTGGCTTCTTGTTTCCCATGTATTTAAAGCACTGACCCCTAATCCTTCTTGGCCTGGGGGCATGCAACAAACCACTTGCAGCATCATATTTGTTTTCTCTGTTCAACCTGGACTCTTAACAGAGGTTGCAAGCAAGCACAGAGGATCGATCTCATGAGGCCTATATTCTGTGCAATCTGTGCTCTGGGAACCTTTGCTAACAGTATTTCTTGGCATCTGTATTTAAATCTTGGCACATTTAGTCTTCTACTACAGAAACCGTGAGGCATGAAGTGAGCCTAGCAGGTGGCAGGTTTGGAACAAATAAGGGAGGTAGTTTTCACACAATATGTAGTTAAGCTACCGAACTTCTTGCCAGAGGTTGCTACAGATGTTAAAGTCTTATATGGGTTTAAGAGACATTGTTTAAGTTTGTGGAGAGGAAACCCATCAAGGGTGTTCAATATTAAATAGAAAGATACTAAGTCTGGTTTAGAAAGTCTTTGAGCTGCAACCTGATGGAGGCTGGAAGATATTTTGAAAAAATAGGATACATGGTTGCTTTACTCTTATACCCTTCCCCAGGCATTCACTTTCGGCCCCTCATAGAGAGTAGTGGCTGCAGGGATCTGCAGTGTGACCCATTAAAGCCAAGTCTTATGTTCCTTCCCAGGAAGCCTCTTTATCTCCAGCTTGTTGGCTTCAGTCACATTAGGAGACAGGAATAGAAGGGCTGCCAGGCTGGATCTGACCAGTGGAGTATGACTGAAACAGCCAGAACTTGATGCTCTGTGGAAAGAAGCAGTAACTACTGCAGGATGCTCAAATAGGCCACTGGAGAAACTTCCTCTAATTGAATGGTGACATCAGATTTAATGTAAAGACAGTCTTTTGATTTGAATTATCTTTTTTTTTTTCTTTGAAGTATAACTCAACTTTTTTCTGTTTCATCCTGTTCCTTTTCTTTTTGGAGGTATTTTTGTGGTTTGGGGGACTCTGCTGTCTTATGGTAAGTAGCCTCCACATCAAGGATCTGAAATCTCCTATTCTTGTATAAGTGACTCCTTGTCTCAGTTTAGATGTCAGTATCATCCCTGTGATGAGGATGTTAAACTTACATAGCAGTTACTGAACAGCTAAGAGGTTAAGAAGAGCCTGGTTTTTTAGAAGTACCTCTTCAAAGAGCCAGCTATTTCGGTTTTATTAATAATTTCTATATGCCATGACCTTCTGTAAGTTTTGACATATGACTGACTTAAAGGTTGACAACTGAGTCTACCTACAGTTACTGAGGAGGTGGTTAATTGGTTTGTATTGTCTTAGTGTTTCTCTGATTCTGGAGCTAAACCATCTCCCTGAAAAATGTAATGTAGAAGGATATGCCCTAAAATTTGCCAACTCTGCACCACGTCAAAAGTTCAGCAAGCTGGTCAGCTACACCAAGGGACTAAAGTGGGGATGAGGAGGGAACCAATCCCCTGTCTTCTCTTGATCTGGATGTCAATTACATTATCTTCACAGTATAGGCCAAGATTTTGTTGTGCCTCAGGATCATAAGTGGTAGGCAGCTTGTTAGCTCTGGAATGCAACCATGAGTATTAGCCAGTACTTCGTGGTATATAAGCAGTGATTTGTCAGTTAAAAAATGTGAAGACTTTTACCTGCAAACACTTCCAATCAGTGATATTTTCACTGTCCTCATGCGGTTTTTGTTCATTTAGGTAGCTGTTCCAAGATTTGGATTAGGGTTAAGTTAGGCAAATCATATCATAGTGATTTAAGAGCTTTCTGTCCTCAGCTTTCTGCTGCTTCAGTTCTGGAGTCAAGCCTTCAGCGCAGAGATTGCAGAATGGACTGTATATCTGCTCATTAGCTTGCAACCCAGGGCAGTAACACAAACTGAAATCAGTAGCAGATGAAGTTCTAAGTTCTGAGCCATGGTGGTTAAAAACAAAAATCCTGCCTCTTCATTTATCTGCTGGGGATAACTGTCAGCGGAGGAGTGGGAAATAAAGCCTGGGGTAATAAACTCTTCAACGGCCCTAAACAGTGGAAGAATCCATGTGCCAAGAGAAGGTATTGCTCCAAAGGCATTGGCCTTTGGATGTAGGATTAGGTAGATAATTTCTTGGATTGGAGGCACTATCTTACAAACAGGAGGTGGGTAAATGGTTTTTAGAAACGGAAATGCCTGAAATGCTGTTAATCATTGCTGAGTTCATAGCTAGTTGAGACTATGGACAGTAGGTCTCTAAAACCTGCAGGTATTAAAAAACCATTACCTAGTGGCCTTCTACGATGAAGTGACTGAATCAGCAGACAGGGGAAGAGCCATAGATGTCATCTACCTGGACTTCTGTAAAGCCTTTGACATGGTCCACCACAACATTCTTCTCTAAATTGGAGAGATAGGGATTTGATGGGTGGACCATTCAGTGGATAATGAATTGGTTGGATGGTCACATCCACAGGGTAGTGGTCAATGGCTTGATGTCCAGATGGAGGTCAGTGACAAGTGCTGTCCCTCTGGGGTTCATATTGGGGCCAGTCTGTTTGCTACCTTCATCAATGACATAGCAGGATTGAGTGCACCCTCAGCAAGTTTGCAGGTGCAAGTGCAAACCTCACCAAGGCAAGTGATAAAGTTGACGTGCCAGAGGGATGGGATGACATCTAGAGGGACCTGGACAAGCTGGAGATGTGGGTCCACGTGAACCTCGTAAGGTTCTACAAGGCCAAGGGCAAGGTCCTCCATCTGGGTTGGGGCAATCCTCAATATCAATACAGGCTGGGGGATGATGGGACTGAGAGCAGCCCTGCAGAGAAGGACTTGGGGTACTGGTGGATGAAAGGGTGAACAAGAGCCAACAATGTGCACTTGCAGCCCAGAGAGCTAACTGTAGCCTGGCCTGTGTCAAAAGCAGCATGGCCAGAAGGTTGAGGGAGGTGATCCTGTTGCTCTACTGTGCTCTGGTGAGACCTCACCTGGACTTCTGCATCCAGCTCTGGAGTCCTCAGCACAAGAAAGACAGACCTGTTGGAGAGGGTCTAGGGGAGAGCCACAAAAATGATCAGAGGGCTGGAGCACCTCTGTTATGAGGACAGGCTGAGACAGTTGGGGTTGTTCAGCCTGGAGAAGAGAAGGCTCTGGGGAGACTTTACTGCAGCCTTTCAGTACTTAAAGGGGGCTTATAAGAAAGGTGGGGACGGTAATTTTAGCAGTGCCTCTTGTGAAAGGACAAGGGGTGATGGATTTAAACGAAAAAGGGGGAGATTTAGACTGGATAAAAGGAAGACGTTTTTTACAATGAGGGTGGTGAAACACTGGCACAGGTTGCCCAGAGAGGTTGCATTCCAGGTCAGGTTGGACAGGGCTCTGGGCAACCTGATCTAGTTGAAGATGTCCCTGCTCACTGCAGGCAGGGTTGGACTAGATCTAGACCTTTGAAAGTCCCTTCCAACGCAAAGCATTCTGTGATTCTGTTATTCTATTTTCAGTTTGATGCCCTGGCTGTAGATAGAAGGTAGGTTGTTACCCTAAGGTAGTGGATAGCTGAATATCCTGAGCCACAAACAGTGCATTAATCTGCACGGGTCATTGGAAAATAATTACATGAGTTAATGAAAACTAAGGTTAATTAATTACCAATTAATTGCCACAGGTTATAGATAGCTAGTTGCCCATTGCAGCAGTGAATCAGTTACTAGGGGAAAGAGATATATTACAAAAAGGGTTGTTAGACACATTGGTTATAGGCACCTGATGATTTCTTTATGAAAACAGTAGCCCTTAATATCAACAAAGTAATAGGAAAGCCAACTGTGAAAGCTCTGACAATGCTAGTGTACCGTTCAAACACGTGTGCCCCATTACTGACCTCTGGGGCCTGACTTACCAGGAACCATTCCTGCAAGAGTTGAGGTTGGGTAGCTGCCTTGTCCAGTTGGTGGCACATGGGGTGGGTAGCCAGGCAAGGTGGTGCTTGCCATATCACGACCTGGAAAGGGAAAGAAAGAGAACAGGTGATAATAGGGATAAGATCTTTCAATATTGACTTGCTATCACCTTTTTTCTCCCTGTCACATGACTAGCAGCTTGACAGGCAGGTGCTGTGCAGCATTCTCTTACATAACTGCTGTCCATCCACTGAAAATCTTGGGGGAAGCTTGTGGCACTTTTGATCTCACACTGAAAGGACTTAGTTTTGTAATGCTCAAAAGCGTTTGTTTTGTTTCATTGTAGATTTTATATCTATTTTAACTCAGTCAAAATGGCCCTGAGCCGCACAGAGAATGCGGCATATTCATTGCCAGAGTAGCTGAGGACCTGTCCGTATGCAGTGGATGCAGGTCCAGAACTGTGGTGATGTTGCTTTAGGGCGTGATCAATGTGCAATGCATTGGAAAGTGATCCAAGAGTTTTCTGTGCATGTCTCTCTTCCCACCTCTGCCATTCACCTGCTGATGATTTTAGGCAAGTTGCTTCACCTCTCTGTGCTTCTTTTTATGCTGCAAACTCTTTGGTGCAAGGGCACACTTTTAGTACATTTGCACAGTGCAAATGCATGTGCAATACTGGTGGGACTCCTTCCAGGTGCTGCTGTAATATATATAATAATAAGATCATGCAAGTTAGTTTGAGTCCCCCTTCATTTTTATCACAGGTACAAGTTTTTGTTAGTAATACTTAAATTTGTGATATCTTTTTTTCCTCTGAAGAAGTAGAGAGGGGTGTGGACTGCGTGGATGAATGTAGTTTATTTTTCATCTCTTAGGAAGTGCAGCTGGAGGCTTCTTGCTTGATGCCAGAGGCATTTCCTCATTTGGACTGGTTAGCTTGAAAATGGGCCAGCCAGAAGGGCATTTGCTGTTAGTGCTTATTGCATTTAAATGAACTAAAATCATCTCAGAAGCTGCTGGGAGTTTCAAGCCAAAAAAAAAAAAAAAAAAAAACCTAAATAAATTAAAAAAAACTTTCCCCACAAC
>NW_010427459.1:61674-69283 GCF_000710305.1 Buceros rhinoceros silvestris | reverse complement strand
AAAAAAAAAAAAAAAAAAAAAAAAGCTAAATAAATTAAGATAATCTTTCCCCCACAGCTGCTGTGAGATATACAGCTCAACCTCCAATGCTGCCTACGGAGACCTCAGCCTGTTCCAGGCATCCACCAAAGCCTTCCACATTCCCTAGGTAAGCTGTAGCTCACCAAGAAGTTTGTGCCTTTTGTTGTTCCTCTGTGAAATTTTGTCTCTCCTCTCTGTTCTAACTGGAGGGCTGGAGTCTGATTTCTCTTTAGAAGTGACAGGCTAAGTAAGGCCCATTAACACCACTGGAGTCACTGGAACTGTGCTGGGGTATGCCAATGAAAGAAGAATAAGAGTTGGTTTAGCTCCACTAGTGGCAGAATGATAGCTGATAAAGCAGGCCCTGGAACACACATGAACCTTGGCCGGGGAATGAGAAATAAGTAACAGTTACATAGCAAAGGAAAAACTAATCCACAGGGAGCATTAATCTGAAGGGAAGAAGTTTCTCTGGGATGAGGTAGGCTAAACCAGTGTCCTTGCTTTCAGAGGCCTGGACTGAAGATTACTCAAGAAAAAACAAATGCAAGTTCATTGTTTCTCCCTGAAGAGCTTCCTGATCAGTGGCTGACGTTCCCAGCTCGCCTTCTTTTAGATAACGGCACAGAACTACCAGACAATGGCTGAGCCATTTTCCAGCCACTCCCCAATATTGATAAAAATAAATACGTAATGCCTCAGGGGTATTCTATGCTCTTCTAGTCTTTTATCACCATTCCTTTAGTCATTTGCAGATGTGTGTTAAGGTGAAGGATTACGGCTTTTTTTTCACCCTCACATTCTTTTAAGGCAAGAAAGTTTTATGGTTGAAATTTATGTTCTTTTTGTTTCATTTATTGACTAGCCTAAGAAATAACAACAGGTGATGAGTGAGAAAACAGTGTCACTGAAAAGTTAGAGGGAATATTATGTAGCAGCAAGCAAAATTAATTCATTTTGGTGCTTCCATTCAGATGGGAACACAGACACACTCACACTGCTACTCGACCTATGCACATACACCGCTATGTTTTTATTCAGACATGAGCACACTGAGGCTGATGTTCAAAACTCAGTGTGGAAAATTCCTTGAGAAGTGATCATCTGGCAATCTTGAAAAAGAAGGTAACAAACAAGTACAGTATCAGCAATATGAATAAGAGTACCGTAGGGAGACTCTTAAAATGTTGTCACACTCAAACAGGCCCCTTCCGTTACCTCCTCTCATTGCCAACAGGTAGACATGACTATTAAATTCTTGTGCTCCAGGGCTATGGCAAAGCCAGCACCTATCCTGCTCGTAACATGCTTCCAACTCCAGCCATTGTCCCTTCTCCAAGAGCCTTCTGAGTGAGGAACAGCACCTTCATCACTGTGACTGAGCTTTTAAACAATTTCTCCCACGTCTTATTCTCCACAAGGGTCCTAAGGCAGGTGCCTCTCCTGAAACACAGTGCCTTCTAGGCTATATGACTGCATCCCAGGAGCTATCGTGTATCAGGAGACTCCTTGGCTTAGGAGGTGCCCAGAGCTCAGAGGCTCTTATTGGCTGCAGTGAGATTGGACCAAGACAGTGTTATGATCACAGAAGTCTTCTCTGCTGTTACTCACTGCTTTCCTATGGGAAGGTTTGCAAATCTCACCTGGCAAGGCAGAGGGAGGATGTTAGGTCAAAAGAGAAAATTACATAGGAACATGAAGGAGGCAGAGGTAAGACATGTTTCCTGAGCATTGGGAACCATGGTCTGCTCTAAGACTTTGTCCTGAAAAAGCCCAAATTACATTCTTTGACAGTGGAGTGATGAAAGCCTCATTTGTCACCTTAAATAATACCCACGATTTCATCCAAGTCACTACTGAGTTTCTGCAGCAGTGTTGCTTCAGTCACCTTATGCAGGAGTTTCCCGCTGTACCTACCCAAAACTTGTCCTTCCCCACTCCCCTCCCTTCCAGCCTGCTGCGCCTAAGTGTGCTGTCACCTTCTGCAACTTAGGTCTTTACTTCTGTCCTTCCCTTAAAGGCCACCTACCTCAGGTCTGTATTGCTTTGGCTGTAAGACATTGCAGTCTCTCACCCACCCTTCCTGGTCTTGACATTCAGACGTGATGCCCTGTTCCTTAACTACTTGATCTGCTGCGTAAAGGCACTAGCTCACACTGACACTCCCAAACAGGTGATTCAAATCTTGCTCACAGTGTAGCTATGACGGTGCTCGCCATCTGCCTGTGACTTACCTAACTTAGTAGTCTGTACAACCCATGCTGAACGACCCAGTCAGTCCTAGAGCTGCTAGGTTATTCAAGCTGCTGTCATCTTCCTCAGGCTAGCACACAGAACCCTTGCTGGGCCTGCAGTGTTCGGGGGCATTATGGCTATTGAGGCAAGACGGGATTTTGCTGTACAAGTGTTTTTACAACTAAGTCCCAGACCCATCCAACTGGGAAACCCAGCTACTTCTAGGTAGTTACATCTTCTTTTCCCATTTTATTCTAAAAATGAATGACAGGCATGAAATCTTTTTTGTGACTCTCTGTGGACCTGAGAACACATGCTGCATACACAGAACTGGAACGTGTTTGCTCTGGTTCCCACTTGCACTCAAAGAACTTGCAGCATTTACTGGTTTCCCCATCAGACGAAACTGAACCCCTTGCCTGCAGCATCCCCACTGAGTTTGTGGCCAAGGCCAGTTACCTGCTATCAGAGGCTGGCTGCTGGACTGCCCAAAGTGGGCACCATGATGAAGGAAGGCACTGTAGCAAGGCGTGGACGCATCGTCTGAAAGGGCCATGTGGAAGGGCTGAAGATCAGCCTGCCCAGAGCCGACCGGCGTGGTGGGGGTGAAAGGGGTGAGAGAGGCTCCATGAGGCTCTTGCTTTATACTGAGGGGAGAGGAGAGGTTTTCTGTGGTAGGGTAAGGGATGGACACAGACAGACAAAGGGAACAGGGGGAGGAAGAGGAGGGTGGGGAAGGGAGGAGAGGAAGAACAAAATGGGTAAATGAAAATGGAGTGGTTAAAATCTACAGGGAAATTAATTTAAAAACAAAAATAATAAAAAAAAAGTTAGGAGTAGATCAGAGGAGCCAGTGCTGAAACAACAGCAGTAAATGCACCTGGGGGCTAGGCTCTGAGTGCAGGGGTGCCTCTGCAGGGGCAGCAGGAGATGAGGAGAATGGAGTGCAGTGGCAGATGGGAGGAATGGGATGCAGGAAAAGGAGAGGGGAGGGGAGGGGAGGAGCATGCAGGAGAGAGAGGACAGGAAAAAGCATAGGGCTGGGAAGGAAAAGAATGCTCTGAAGCTTCTGTGCTCCCTTTCCAGCTGCTTTCTCTTGCTGGCCAAGAGTGTGTGAAGATGCTATGCTTACAGTTTGGCCCAGAGAATTAGACCACTTTGACTCTTCAAACCCAAGGTGTCTGCCCCAAGAGAGCAGCGTTGTTATGAGCATCTATTAAACAGGATGTAATGGCCAAAGATTCTCAAGCCAAACTCTGTAAAAGCTTTTGACAAAAAAGGTGTAGCTGAGTTTGAGGTGGTTAAAATAAAAATGGGACTGTGCAATTAATAGGTGGATAGACAGATAGATCAATCAATTTATCTTGTTCACAGTGACACAGTATGGAGCTTTAACCATAAAAACAGTCAGTACTGACTCTGGTTGTTCCCAGAGTATAGTGGTGCCAGGCAGATGCCTTGACAGAAAGATATAATGGAGGAGAGGAAGTGTGAGGGACTTACAAAAGGTCTCATTTTCATTGCTGTTTGCATTGGACCTCCATTTCTGATGTGGAAACTTGCACAGGCACAACAGATACAGCTTTGCAACTGCTCCTAACTTGGCTGCCAAGTAAGAGGTTAGGGAATTGGAGAACTCTGGTGACCTAAAGCATGGGTACTCCAAACACCCACTATTGTTGGATTGGCAGTAACAGAGTCCTGTATTTGAACAGCTGAAATCAAAGTTTGGATGATGTGATCAGATCCGATCTAAATAACCTAGGAAACCATCCACTCTCAGGTAAACGAATTAAAGCCAATAAATGAAAGCTGTCTCTCTGCCATGATGGCAAGTGTTGCCAGTGGCCTATGAAATAAGTTAGTTCTGGTGGTTTTGATTTATACAGAGAAATATAAATGCACATATAATTAAGCCATAAATCTGACTTCATTAATGTACAATTGGCTTAATTAACTCTAGGCACCTTATTGCTAGGCTGCAGTGTTCACCTAGACGATATAGGGCTGGGCAGTTTCTATCTGTGAATGCTGTTTATCCTGAGGCGTTTGTTTCCTAAAGGTTTGCTACCTGGCAAATATTATAGTTTGCCATCTGTGTTCTCCTCCAAGTACCTCTAACCTGGATGGCAAGCAAAGTTCTCTGATCACTAAGAGTCCTTTGCAGCAAAGTCCTATGTTCATGGTTCAGTTGATTGGAAGCATCAGTCCTGGCCAAAAAGTGTACACTTCCTTTTTATTTAGTTTACTTACATGAAGTCTCTGGTATGCTACATGAGGGTTGTCATTTATTTCCCCTTTTTGTTATAAGAAGCTCTGTTTGGCAAGGATGTTTTGCAGAGGTTATAGAGAATAGAAGCTGGAGTACCTGAATCTTGCTGCATGGTTAATTAAAGTTACCAGAGTAGGCAGTACATCAGGACTCAGCTTCTGCTTTTTACAGCTATACACCTTCTCACAATCCTACCAGTGAACCTTCATGAGCTAGTGCCAGTCTCTGGAGATGGAGAACCCCCAAAGATATTTTTCTCCTGCATCCTCTGTCATTATAGGGGAAGGAGTGCACAGATTTCCCTTCAGGCCAGACAGCGGTCTAGGAGTGCTGGAGCCTTTATCAAAATAATGTTAATATTAGATAATTTGAATTAGTAGATCTATCTGCAGGCAGAGAGCCAAAAGTTCCCCTCGCTTTCAGGGGCTGCAAGTGAGGTGATATTTTTCAAGGAAGCTGTTTGACAGTCAGACCTGAATAAACTAGGGACACTTTGGTCCTGGGCATTTTCCAGGCTCCTCTTCCAGCTCTCCATATTGTGCAACAGAGAGCAGGTGAGTGGAACTGCTGGGGAAGAAAGGGCAGAGAAGAAGATGGACACGAGAAGCATGGGTGGGCAGAAGCAAGAGGTGCTATGGGCAGAGGTTAATCCTGTTTGCACAGCCCCAGGCACGTTGGGTTTCCTAGTCCCTCCCCTGCTTTATTTCTCTTTTAAAGCATGGAATTTTCAGCTATAATCCTTCCTAAACCAGAGCATTTTTCAGGCGCTCTGTGTAAGTGAAACCATAATCTCTGGTAAAACAGACCGCTTAAGCTGCTGTAGCATTAGGCCAATCTGATCCAGCCCCTGGATTTCCGCTCTGCCCAGCCACCACGGAGAGGATTTCAGCCTGAAAGACTGTCTAAAGCCCTTGCAATGGGAACAACAGTGCTAGGCCTTGCCTTGCAAAGCTGAGAAGGGTTAAGGGACCAGGAGCTATTTGTCCCAGTGTTGTGAGGCTGTTAAAGCCCCTGTCAGACTCACAGTGGAGATGAGCCCAGCCCTCTCTTGAACACATCAAGGCTTATGAAGAAAAATTCCTTGCACCTTCCAGAGGCAGCACCACTTACTCAGTTCAAGGGGATAAAGAAGTCAACAATAACATGGCACAGAGACTAGGACGCAATAATGCTAAATACTCTAAGAGTAATGGAGGGGAGACGAGGATGAGGTCAGACAGCGAATGATTGCACAACCAAACTCAGACTTCTATGTGTTTGTTTACCTATCTGTCTGTCTTTCCTTCTACACCCTGCAACTGCACAGACATAACATATATCCCAGGTATCTTTACTGGTGGATGGCATTTACCAATTTTTACTCCTTTGTTGTCTAGCTCTTCTGACTAAAAGCATCCGAATTCTGACTCTGATATAACTGCTGCCACTGCTATGCTGGAATAATTGTCCCAGCAGTGAATTATAGCTCTAAAGTGTGTCAGTGTGGATGAGATCAATTGATTGATCTATCTATACGCCTGTGAACGACACGGTCCCATTTTTCATTTTAACCATCTCAAACTTCAGCTGCACCTTTTTTGTTTTCACTTCTGATTTTTTCCATTCTCTAATTCTTTTGTATTTGTGATTGAGAACTTGCCCCTTCCTATCCCAAGTCCTGCTAGTGCCAGCAAGCCAGCAAGCTGCAGAGCCGCGCCGTCCTGGCTTGTCTGTGTCTTGGGAGTGTCCCTCAGTAAGACTGCATCAGAGATCCCCAAGGATCCTTTGTCAGTGTCTTATTCCTAAGGCTGGAATACTGACCTGTAATCAAAAGGGAGGCAGAATGAGTTTGCAACCCCTTTCCACATTAGCAGAAATCTATTCTTGTCCCAGGCTCCCTCCTTTCTTCTTCTAAATGGCAAACAGTATCCTTGTTTGTAAGTAACAAAAAAGTACCACCAGTGTCATGGTAGGGGAAACCTGAAAGAGTCAGCAGGATGGGCATACGGCTGGAAACACAGCAGAGGACTACCTATATTGTGCATCTCCTAGTCCTCTCTTTCTGACTGTACTTGCTGAGTGATGGCTGCTTTTCTTCCTTTCTAACTGTCTCCTCCGTTATTCTGGTGGAGAGCTAGGACTGGTGATCTCTGGCCTAAATTCCCCCTGTGAATGAAGGGATTTTGGCTAGACAGGGTGGGAGGAAGATTCACAGCTTTGGGTTCCTACAGAGACTCGTCTCAGCTTTTATCTTGCTCTCTGCTGCTGAAGGGAAGAGAAACAAGGTGGGGGTTGCAGGACTAGATAAGGTGCTTGTTTTTCATTGCTGGATTCCTGGAGATTAAGCTACCTGCATCCAGTACTCCTTTTCAGTAAACAAAGAATATCAAGACAACACATCCCTGTATAAGGGATGGCTTGTACACACCCACTCAACAACACTGCTCACCATCTTGACAATGTTTAGCATTGTTCATTTTTTTCCTGGGGTATGTATCAAGTATTTGTATGACCCTGGTGCCTCACTCTTTAGAAGAGATATCCTTACTGCATCCCTTAGGGATCACAGTTTTATCTGTGAGAAGCTAAGCCCAGAGAAGATGTACTCAAGTTTGTGTAGGAACCCTGTGCCAAAACTGAATCTTATCTCAGGTGTTTTAAATCCTATGCTTGTGCCCACCATTGAAACATTTTTTTCCCTATTAGCATTCTCCATTCCTTAGAAAAGTTGCACTGTGGCAAACAGAATGGGACTGGGTTCTCAGTGTTCATGAACTAGTGAGCTTATACCACAGCCAGTGGAGTCACACCACTTTATCCCCTGTGAGAATCTTGCCTCAAATTCTAGAAGCCATGCAAAAGATCAAACCGGACTGATATAGTGTATCTTTCACTTCTGCTTTTGTCATGTCAGAAGAACCACTTTTCATTTCTTCGCTTTCTAGCTTTTCTTCTGCAAGAGATGCATGTTGCATGAAGATAAAGATCATCCTATTTTTTCCTCTTCTCTGTGATCGTAACAGACCTTTGCTAGAACACAGTGAAAAATGTGAAAGACTAATCTGCTTCTCGTAGTACCTTGCTTGTCTTCTCTTTGTATTC
>NW_010427459.1:55447-61592 GCF_000710305.1 Buceros rhinoceros silvestris | reverse complement strand
CCTGCTGACTGGATAATGAGCCTTGTGTGTTTGGATTTATTTTCTGTTTCTGCACAGATCCATCCATGTTCTTAGCCCAGTGCTTGTGGATTGTTGAAATACATGCTTAAAGAAACAACTTTGGGTTGCTTTCCCCTGAGAGTCAAAATTATTGTGACATCACTGATGTCAAGTTTTGAAATCTATTTGCCTGATTTTTTACAAAACGGAATTTTATAAATCTAGATTTTGGGTTGATCTAATTAACTGCTACTCTCCAAGTAAACCGACCTGTTAACCTGTATGTTACTTTGGAGAGAAATTTCTAGTCTTTGTATAGAGTAAGACATGGAGCATCCCGGAGACCTGTGATCTGGACTTACTTTTTGAAGCTAGTTGAGTACTGTTAATTTTAATGCCTTGAGAATTCCACTGGAGTTAATTTCATGTGGTTCTAAGTAGATTTGTTTGTAGATGGAGCTGATGAAGGAAGATGTGCATTAAAGTCTTGCAGGGGAGAAAAATTGTGCAACTTGTGCACTTGGCAAACAGATGTTCAGTGGATTTCATATTGTTGCCCCCTTTCTTGAGTCCCAGCCCATCAGGTTGGGCAATTACCTCCTACCTTAAAGTATGGCATACGCTTATTCCTGGATGGGTTGGGACTTGAATGTTACCCCTTAAACAAGATGCTTTTCAAATACATGCTGGGAAATGTAACTAGAACACATTAGTTTTTCACACAGTCCTCATTAAAGGTATCTCCAAGGTTTCATCGCAGTGATATTCTACCAATCCTAAGATAGGATAGATCTTCCTGGGTAGCCCAAAGCAATCCTAAACCTCCAAAGAAGGGCCAAAGACTGCTATAAGCTCTCCATTTCTCTGCAAGACTGCAGTGGGCAATTTCAGTTGTACAAGCACCTGGTCTGGTTAAATCCAATACAGCTGATGGAGATCAAAAGTTATTAACACCTTCTGACAGGTATTGCTTAACTGAGATATAAAGCGCAGTCTTTGCTGTCAGTGGGCAAATACCTACATCAGAAAAAATTTCATCATAGCCATACCTATTGGATCCTTCATTTAGCCTCAAAAGCAGAGGCAAAACCTGAATTGTTGGGAAGACAATATAATAATTTTCTCTAAAAAGTCCTTTTTTGTCTGGCACATAGAGTGTGGCAGCCTGCAATGCTGTCCCCTTGCTGAGGGAAATCGACTGGGAATGCCAATTCACTGCTATTGTCATTACATGACGTAATTGTCATTCACTGCTCTTGTTCACTGAAATGCTAATTCAAGGAAGGGGAAGACATTATTTCTTTCGGGCCCACCACTTCTGGGTTACTCACTTCAATATGCCTTTCAAGCCCACAAGCTGACTTCTTCAGCATCGTAAAGTTACTGTCAGTGAAACTTCCATTAGATGCATCCAAATAGTTTATGTGATTCCTTTCCCCCCTGCTATTCCTGTCTGTTCCAGAGATCATTCATCTGACCATCTATCACCCTCAGCCATTTGGTCCTGGAGAAGAACAGTAACACCTTTTGCCTTTTCAAATTCCCTGACTAGATAAAAAGATATTATCTCTCCTTAGGGATGGGAAACAGTTGATGAAATCTGGAGGTCCTGTGGACTTCTGCTTTTGCCGATTCCTCATCTTACGTAGAGGAGAGGCTTGCTCACAGAAAATACCTCCTTCATTTTGACAAGGCAGCATATTAACCTTGTAGCAGCCTCGTGAATGATTATCATATTCCATTTTCAGGCATTGGGGCATCCAGAGGTGTGCCCAACGGGCTGCTTGACTGCTGGCGGCTGCAGCTGTGATGCTGTGCCGCAGAGTGTGAGTCTGCATCTGTAGGATTTGCTGTCACCAAAGCCAATTTGGGGCCCCTAACAGTTTGTTAAAGAGGTTTTCTTTAAGTCAGCTCAGTCAAGCCCGGACTCGTGTCGGCGGCTAAAAGATCGGTGCAAGACAGGAAATTTTCACCGGTATGAATAAGGAAAAGGGAAAGGAAATGCTCCCCCTCTCAGTGTAATGATATAAGTACAACTGAATGCAATGGTCAGTTTTAATCACGGTTGAACAAACAGCAAGCTGGATCAACTTGTTTTACATTTGCACTATGATACTGCTTTCTAAAAGGTTAAATTTTATGGGTGGCAACAAATATTTTGACAAATACAAAATTTACACTAAACATCATTATTTCCATTTTTGCCACGTAGATGAACTGCATCTGTGCACATTTAAGCAATTATGTTGTTTAATATAATTTGTCTTTACGTATTATGATATGAGAATATAGTGAACGATGAGCCCATATTATTATTTTATTAGATTATTAACTTTTTACTTGTGATCTGTGTCAAGTTATATTTGGATGGAAATTAGAATTAAATTAAAACAGTATTTGTAATTATTCATGCTAATTAAATAAAATGACCACAAGCTCCCTGACTTTCTAAACATACTAGAACAGAAAAAGCAAGCTTTTCTAAGCAGGTTTTGCATTAAAAATTGTTTCTTAAATGAAGGAAAGGATATATATAAGGAGGAATTTGAACTGATTTCAGAACCTGATTTTAGAACTAATAGATCTCATCCTTTCACACCAAACTTAATTCACTCACTGACAGAGGAAAACAAATGTTCCTGCTTTTTCAAATCCTAGTTTGTTTCTTAGTTTTGAATGACCTGGTTATTGAACTGAATAAAATTCTCTTCAATTCACTCACTAAGCCGAAACGAAGGAAATAATGTCTTTTCACCATGCAGGAGGCTGAAGAACTCAAAAGATAGTTTATAATTTCAGAAAAACTTTGGAGCCAGGTGTCTAGCCAGCGATTTCTCCATACTTAGTATCACAACTTTCTTCAAATCTTTCATACAAATCAGATGCTGTTTAAGCACTATTTTTGTATGTCTTTCAGACATAGCAAGTAGCCATTATGTCAGTAATTATAAATTTTTTTCATAAATTCATGTATTAATTAAAAAAATTAACTTAAACAAAAAAAAAAAAATCTGAGCCCGTAACAGAAAGGGGAGTTCTGGAGGAAAGGGATTGATGGTGTTTGTGCTTTTTTTGGTGCCTTCGTTTTAACAAAGGTGCCAAATTGTGTTAACTCACATCGTGAGTTGTCACCAGGATGGTATTTCTGCTTTAGGGAAAAGTTTATTTCTCAGAGAGAAGGAAACATTTTCTATACAGGACATGGTAGCTCTTTTGGTGGATGGTGATGGTTTTAAAAGTTACCTTTTCCCGTTAGCAGGTGTTAAGCACAGAAGCACTCGGAAACCTCCTCACAAGAAGAGAAGGGGATGCATACCTCCATTTCAGTCAACAGTAGAAGTTTCTAAAGTCGGGGTTTTTTGGCCTGTTTTTTTGGGGTTTGTCTTTTACGTTTCTTTGTAGATCTCACTGACTGTAGTGGGCTGGCAAAGAAGGTCTATTTGGTTAAAAGTGCCAGGATTCAATTAAGAAAATATTTTCTTCACCTTTGCTGTAACTTTATGATCCATCTAGTAGATGAACCCTCCCCTTTAGCCCACTGTTAATAAGCAAGTTTCAAGCCATACTACATGTGTTGTATTTCCCATAGTGATGCCTCTCTGTTGGTAGGTTTTGGGTGAGATAACTGAGTTGGGAAGAACTCTGCTCCCAAACTACTAGTCTAAGTACCCAGAACTAAGAGTCTGGTTTGAAGACGCTTCACTTCTTTCATGCATGTCTAGTCCATGGGAAAGGTTTTCCTGCATGTTAGGGAGGTGGCTGCCTGTTTTGCAGCATTTCTAGCTCTTCACTTCTAGGAAGCTCACAGAGAGATAAAGGGACTTCAGCAACATCTATACTTAACAATCTCACTAGATTCCAAGCTTTTAAGTAGTTACATATTGTGGAGTTAGTTTTTCATGGCTTTTGATAGGATGTATTCTCAAAACAGTGTGGGCTGAGAGAGCTTGCTGAGGAAAGCTGGTCATGGGCCAGAGAGGAAAAGGGTTTCTCTGAACCGTTAAGAAAGGGCATGTATCCAGTGCTAGATAGCTCTGGTTTGGAAAGAGCTAGTGCTACTTTTTTCTGTTGGAGGAGACTGAGCTGGGGAGACTTTCTTGTAGACTGAAGATAAATCTTACATCCTGAAGTGACTGCACACAGAGTTTATACCATATATGGGTGGATTTGCTTCACATTTGTTTCAGATATCACGTGGGTTCACAGGCTGCCCTGGGACCAGGGCAAAGAGGCATTTCAAAGATGTCAATATAGCAGGAAAACAGGCAGCCAGCAATTCAGTACTTGCTCTTGCTCCAATATGCCTTCTTGGGAGGCAGCACTGAGTTCCTCACCTCTCTGGTCCTTCCTGAAAACATTGTCCAGCCCCACAGCAAACCTATCATGAATCCTTCATCTTTAATAGATTATGCAAATTTAGGACATCAGATCAATGAAGATCAATATCTGCAACCATTTAATTGCCAGCAAAAACATTTTAAGAATGAGCATTATCTGAAGTCCTTTCTTGGGTAATGGCACCATTAATCCAAACATTGGATCCTGGCCTAAGTGTACAGGAAAAATTCTCCACCCCTCTTCCCCTGCTGCCTTTCAGGGTGCTGAGGGTTTTTTTCCCTTTTCATTTCCAGTTTCTGAGTTTCCCCATCATTACCACCAGTGAACAGCTCCCGACGCTAATAGTTCTGCTTTTGTTACTCTGCACTGATTGAAATGTCGCATACAGATTGAGATGTTAGTGCTAAGTTGCCACCTGGGAATGTCAAGCTGGGTCTGAAATGAACTTTTCTCACTCTTGGATCCAGATGGATCAGATGAGGATGTTCTCGAGCTGAGCTGGGAATGTTGCAGGGAATAGAGTGGGGATGGCACAGGATGGGGAGGACATGAGGAGGATTTTTTGCCTTAGCCCACAGTCTCTTCTGTGAGGCCAAATCTGTCTCCTGCTGTCCCCTTGTAAGAGTCATGTCCAAAGCTTGTTCAGTGTCTCCTTTGAATCTTAAACCCTGATTTGAGGTGCCTCGCCTTTACATCCAGCTGTGGAGATGTGCCTTCCATAAAGGAAGGACAGTATTTTTCTCCTACTGGCTTTGCCCCTCGAAGACAGGAGTATTTCCTGTAAAAGATGTAGATCTGCTAAATGGTGGATGAACACCAGCTGAGTTTTGTCTTACATATGCAAATATAAAGAAAGGTGGAACAATTTTTGTCACAGCTGAGCCATTCTTTTTCTGGTTGGCTAAGAAACTGCATGGCTACAAGGATCCCGGACCAAGCCTGATTGCAGTAAAAGCCATGAAAAAAAGTCTGGGGATGTCACGCTTTCTAGACTGCCCTAAATATGCAGAATCCCCTTGATTCTCCATTCATATTTTGCAGACTTCACACTGTATCTCCTCTGTATGTGGGGCAACTGCTACTAATTCTGCCCAGTCCTGAGGATCCTGGTAGCCAAAAGTTGCGTGCAACAATATGCCTTTGCTCAGTGTTTGCTGAACAAGCAACGACTGCCCACCTCAGCCATGAGTTGCTTTGACCTCAGGGGCTATTAGCTGGGGCTTCTGCAAGAAAAAGTTGAGCTACAAACTCCATTGCTCTTGGTTCTGTGCCATTAGAGGACAGCTTTTTTGCCAAGAGGCAACAGCTCCTTTCCTTGCTAACAGGACTTACACAGGACTTACACTTACCAACAAGGGGCAAGCCACTTAGGCCTTGCCAGCTGCTTTAGCTACCCAGGAGGAGATGTGGAAATCTATGGTAGCTCTGTGAGCGGGGACCAGTGGCAACTAAAGCCTGAGAAGAAGGGCTATGGCACCAGAATATCTCCTTATGGCTCTAGACACACACAGGGCAGGCAGTCTAACACTAGTATCAGGACAATGTGTCCCACGGCCCCAGGATATACCAGTGCCACTCAGGTTCTGCATGTGCCACCAGCAAAGAGGAAGTCTCTGTGGTGCAGCTGCTGCAGAAATCGCCTACCTCCGTGTACTCTGATGCCTCTGCTGTTATGCAGTTGTTCTCATTTCCTGCTTTCCCAGAAACACCCAAGTTTAATGTGTCCATACGTGAAGGAAGTTCTTTTACCAGCTGCTGTTAGAGACTCATGGGCTTAAGGATGGAGTTTAGCAGTTGCAGTTCAGCA
>NW_010427459.1:54245-55333 GCF_000710305.1 Buceros rhinoceros silvestris | reverse complement strand
AGCAGGCCTCAGTATTCAATTTGCAAATGCCCCTTCCAAATGCCATGACTGAATAAAACTTAATTATTTCTCCCCAAGAAAACCAAGGGCCACGGGTAAGCCATGACCCTCTTGTTCTCATACACAAAGGAAAAAAATGACAGTGCATATCTGGACTTATCTGTCCTCCACCAACATCCATCCCTAAGCCCCATCTGGGCACACAAGTTCCCAATACGAGCCTGGGGTTTCCTGTCTTTGAGTCACACCTGGGCACTTCTAGCTGTACCCAAAACTACCAGTACTCTGAATTTCAAGCTTCACTTGAGCCCTTACATCCTCCGCAGTCTTTCTGTCTCTTTCCATGTTTGCCACAGAGGGGTATCTTGCATTAGCAGAAAAAGCAGAAGCTAATGGTGATGAGGGAAATAAATAAAAAGCTTGGTTCTGCTGTTTGGTCAGGCATCTTACCGGTCACCACAGGGTACGTCTGGGGTCCTGACACATTTGTCCCCAGGTCTGGGTTAGCAGAGGTGGATAGACTTGATTTGACTTCATCGAGACCAGGGGTCAGAGCTGGGAGGGAGTACTCATTACCCTGGGGAAGAGAGGAGAAAGACAGCTCGCTATTGATGTGCTGGGAGAAAGGGAAGGGTTGTACAGATGGGGGGGAGGAAGAGGAGAGATGCAAACCCCTGCACAGATGGGAGAGGAGGAGGAGGTGGAGGAGGAGGAAACAGAGAAGATGAAGTGACAAGAGGGTTGCAGGGGGATTCCTGGGATGAACTATCTCACCCGCCTGTGTGTCACTGTGAAGAGGAAAAGGGGTGAGAGATCTGGCCCGTTACCAGTGGTGTGAATGAGCCTTCGTTCAGTGCTGTGAGGATGGGGATGGTTGCCTGTACCAGTCCAGGGGAGAAGAAAAGGGAAATCCATGTCCCCTCCTCTTGGCTGAGCATAGGCAGGAGATGTTTGTCCTAGTGACAAGGACAGCTGGGGCAGAGGACTGCAATGACATGACTAGGACAGGCAGGCTGTAGGAAGCAGCCAGTGTTGGTCCACTGTAGCCAGGCTCTCTGCTGAGTCGTCTGCCTCCCCTCCGCTGTTAC
>NW_010427459.1:53729-54058 GCF_000710305.1 Buceros rhinoceros silvestris | reverse complement strand
TGAAATGGGGGGGGGGGGAGCCACATGGCTAACAGAAGGGTGGGAGGGGGAGAGCCATTGATTCTGAAAGGGTGTCCTGTCCGAAAGGCTCTGGTAATTGCCTTTTTATTGTGGCAGCCTCAGGACCAGACGCGGGAGCTGGAGAAACCGGGAAGGCTACAAAACAGCAGGAAAAGTTGCTCTGATTAATATTACGTTAAATTAAAACTGATTTTCTGCTCTTTCTGCTCTGTTTTTTTCCATGCACTTCCCAACCCCCTCCCCACATCTCCCCTCCTCCAGTGGGCTCCCCGCATGCTGCCCCCTCCCCGCCCCTGTCCCTGCTTGGC
>NW_010427459.1:53275-53617 GCF_000710305.1 Buceros rhinoceros silvestris | reverse complement strand
GCCTAGTCATTTCCAATTCCTTCTCGTATTGATCTTCCTGTAGAAATCAGTTTTGTAATTAGCTGCAAATTAGGCCTTCTACTGGGGGTGAGCCTGCCCCCTGATTTATCACCAGAGTAATTCGCTGTGATCGGAGAGAAATTAAAATGAACTCAATTAGGCTTCGGATTTGCTTTATGGGCCCTGCTCAGAGTTTCAGGGGGAAAAATGACTGTGCTGGTGCTTAATAGTCTAATGAAAGTAAATAAAGGTTATTCATTGTAATAAACCCAGGGACTCTGGGATGAAGGGAGTCCACAGCCAGCCTCTCCTTCTCTTCCTTTGTTGGTTTATGGCTTTGGG
>NW_010427459.1:51318-53142 GCF_000710305.1 Buceros rhinoceros silvestris | reverse complement strand
AAAAAGACTTTTGATTTTCATTGTATTAAGACAAACAGCTTTTGGGATAAAAGGCCAGGGGAGTAAGGGAAAGGGGGGCAGAGCTGCAGAAGTGCAGAAAACCTGGATGGAGACAGGAGTCAAGTCTGAGCTTTGGGCCATAGAGGAAAATGTTCCGTTAAAGCCCAGTCCTGTGGCTTGCTGGTCACTGGCGTGATCTGAGAGCGTGGGGGTTTCTGTGCTGGGCTGTGTGCCGGTGAACATGCATGGCAGTGTTTGCATGTTCGTGGCAAGAACATGCCTGCAGGTGTGTGTGCAGGGGGAAAGGTGGAATGGAGATATGGGGAAAGCACAATGTGCAGGTGTACGGCAAGTTCACAAGAAGAGGTAGAGCTTATGTATACTTGTGCATCAGCACAGTGATTTATTTACAACTAGAAAGTGCTGTAAAATGTAAATGTGATGTATCTGCAATAACATGTCAGTGTGAGAACAAGGGGTGAAGAGGGGGAGAGTCATTTCAGTGAGAGAATCTCCCTGCCATCATCCTGTGGGTGCCTGTGGGTCAACATTACCAGGCTGGGCCCTCACCTGCTCAGATTTGATGTGCTCTGATGTTTGAAAGACGTCAGGGTAAGAAGGACGCTCAAAAACTCGATCTAAAGCTTCCAGCTGCTGCTGGGTGAAAGTGTCGCCACGAAGGTGCTTCCGCAAACTGTCCACGCTGCTCTGGGAGTCTCCGTTGGGAACTGAGCCCTCGGATACATCTGCAGGGCACAGACAGAGAAAAGAGGGAGTTAGCACCACCCTGGCTCAGATCAGCAAGGGATGTGGGACAAGGACAGAGTGGGAAAGAGCCAGGCCCTCCGCCTCCACCCAGGATGCTGTGCCACTTCTGCAGGAAGAGGAGGCTTTGGGCACCCAAGGGAAGCCCCCTCCTATCTGCTGGAGCAGCCAGGCTGCTCCTGCGGGCTCTGTGGGACTCTCTTGCCCAGGATGAGTGAGGCTGTGGAGAATGGTGCTTGGCTCAGAGATGATTTTCGGTTCCGCTGATTTTCAGTGTTAAAAATTGCCAAATCTCCATTGCTGAGCATAAAATGGGAGCAAAGCACAGCGATTAGCATCGCTGGAAGGCTACTGGAGAGGCAGCTCACAGAGAAACCTGAGTGCGGAGGATGAACCTGTACTGAAGAGGACTGAGGACGCCTGGAGTGGAGAAAGAGCTCTCTTACAGCTTGGAGGGGAGTCAGTCTCTGTTGTAGCTCTAGCTCCCTGGTTCCCGTAGAAGTTAGATCTCTGTTACAATTTCCTTCTCATCTAATCATTCCCCTGACAGAACAGGAATGATCCTGTGTCTGACTCCATGTTTCACCAGAGACAAGTCTCTCCCTGTGGAGCATCTGTCCCATCCAATGTATGCTGGTTTCTCTTAAGATCTCTGTCCTATTCTCCTACATGTAGCTCGTGATTTATCACAACCCATATCTCTGTTATAAAGCTCCCTCCAAAATGAGAAGAATCTGTCTCTGCCAGTCCCTATTCCTATGCAAAATGAATTACTGCAATACAAAACCTAGTCCTACTCTGTGGGAATCAGCCTTCTTGGTATTCCTTTAGGGTTCTTACTAGGAAAAAAAGCCTTTTTTCTGGTAGAAATATCACCAGCAGTGCATTTCTGTCCCAGCAACAGCTCTCTGACACATTCCAATCTCACTGCAGCACTTCCTGACACATTCCAGGTGTCTCTACCTCTGTTGTGCCATCCCGCATCTCTTACAACCCTCTCATCCCCTCCAAGGCGAGTCCTTTATAAATGCTCTGGCCCATCCAAAGTGGCTCTTTCCC
>NW_010427459.1:48121-51237 GCF_000710305.1 Buceros rhinoceros silvestris | reverse complement strand
TTTCCCTGTGATAAATCATCTTATCACCCACCTGTTTTTGTGGGGTTTTTTTCCCTGTTATCCCCCAACTCAAATGACATGCATTTATCTCAGTTATAACCCCTTTCTGTCTGAAGTGAGTGAGTCTCCCATTATTAGCATCTGTCACATCCAAGGTGAGTCTGTCTGTTATAACCTCCTGTCCCAGCTGAAGTGAATCTTCCTTTGTCATAATCCCCATCTCATCTGAGGCAAGTCTGCTCATTATAACCTTCTCCAATTGTGCCAAGTATCTTTCTGCTGTCACCTCTCAGCGTAGCTTTGGTGAGACTGGTTATAATCCTCTGTCTCATCCACGCTGATATACCTCCATACGCTCCATGCTGAATCTCTACCTACTGTGCTTCATCAGACACAAGTCTGACTGTCTTAGTGCCCTGTCTAACCTAAGATCAGGTTCTCCCTTGTGCTCTGTGAATACCTTCCTGCTTTTTCACTATTATTCCTCATCCTTCAACCTTTCTTGGTGGCTTCCAGTCTGTGCATCTCAGAAACTTGCTGTCTATCAAGGAAGTGATTGAGGGATCTGTATAGACCTTTTCCCTCCTCCATGCAATTGCAAGGTGCTCATGGGCAGACAGTGCTCCCAGGAGCCTGGAGTGGCATTCACTGTGCCAGAACCCTGCCGCTCCACCGCTTCATCTTTTAGCTCGTGGATGGTGCCAAGATGGGTATTTTCCTGGCACAGTTAATGCCCAACTGGTGGCCCAAAGTTATAACTGAGCCTGATGCCTTCTGGCTATGAGATATATCCGTTTATAGGTGATTATACGATATGATATAATCAATAGTACATTATATACAGTAACGTAGTACAGTACCACTCGCAAGACCATAGAAAATATTACATATTGATTTGTCCCAGCCGGCAGCCTTCCCTTGAGCAGCCCCTTCTCTCTTTTCCACCCCTAGCCAGAGCTGGGCTGTTTACTGCTGCTGATCCCTGGCATTTTCTCCTCTCCTCAGGCTTTTTTGCACAAAAGAAAATTACCAAGTTTCTGAAAGGTGGAGTTCATGACAGATTTGACTAAGAGAAAAACAAAGCAAAGACCAAGCTTGTTGTACTGTACCCTGTGCGTGTCAGTGCAGTTTTTGTGGTTTAGGTGGAGTGGGCTGCTACTGCAGGGGTGGATTTCAGGAGGACTGTGATAGCTCAAGGCTCATGCTCCCAATTTCAGTAGGCACTTCTGTCTGGTCATCCCTGCAGAAAGCTGGCATGGAACTCCTGGGTGCAGGCTCAGTAAAAAGTATCAGCCTGTATCTCAGCCTGTCTGCAGCCTGTGAAGCTGTTTGTTTTTGAAGATTTTTCCACGTGTCAGTCAGTGTGCATGACTATGCACACCATGATGCTAATACATCTGGGTATTTTTGCAGTAGATCGTTATTCTCGTATTCTTTACATTCTGCATCACCATACATGCCTGAGCAGCCATTTGTCTGCAGCGGCTGTTTTGTGCTATGTTTGATTTTCAAGGATGGTGCCACTACGCTACATGTGGTGTTTGGTGTGAATGGACAGGCGTTCCTGTACACGGTTGTCCTGATTTCGTCCAGGACAGAGTTAATTTTCTTCCTCATAGCTGGTACTTTGTTGCTGGTTGGGGTTAAACCATTACAACAGAAGAACTTCCATTGATTGTCATAAAACCAGATTTTACCCTCAGTGAGTTGCCCTGGGTGGTTACACGGATTAGTGCACACATGCACAAGTATTTGCAGTTCCTGTCTGCCTGCAGAGCCCTGTGCATGCGTGTCTCCCATGTGTGCACAGGCCAGGCCTTTGTGTGAAGAAGCTGAAACCACAGCTTTCCCAAGTCGCTGTAGGAGCCTCTTTTCCTTCATTTATTCAGGGGCCCTTCAGATCTTGACAAATCTGTCACTCTAAATTTGCGAGAGATTATGGTGCTCTCTCCCTAGCACAGAGAGAGGTGATATATGATATCTGCTGCCCCTATTGATTGCCTGATCTGGTGGCAGAGGGCTGGCGAAATGAACTTGAAATGAACATCATGCCTCAACTCATTGTGCGTATAATACACTGCTTAATCCCACATTTTTCAGCCGCTATGGAATTCAATTGATCAATCATGTCCCTCTGATAGTACTGTTTTAGGGGTTATTGCTGCTCTGCTCACTGACCTTTTTATTTATTTATTTATTTGTGTCAGCGTGTGTGTGTGTGCGCGCGCAAGCACGCAAGTGTGTATGTGTATTTAGGAAACTCGGGACCAGCTGGTAAGAAAGGACCTGTATAGTCAGTGGGAAATGAAAGAAAAGGATGAAGGGAGGAGAAAGGGAAGGAAATCAGAATGATCAAAGCAAGCAAACAGATAGGGAGAGCCGGAAAAGTAAGGAGAAAGGCAATGCTTTAATTTAGGTGGGAGTTCTGGATATGGGTAGGGGGGGACACTCTGCCGTGGGCTAGGCTTTAAAATCCATAAAAGAAAAGAAACTTTTGGCAGAGGTCTGTTGGATACCTCGAGGTGGACTTGTCTAAACAGCCTGCAGAAGTATTGGACTTAATAATGGTAGGGCACACAGATCCCAAATGTCACAGAGCAATAATATGAACTGTGCATATGGATTTTACTTATGAGGCGGAGAAAGTTTCACAGAGATGATCCCAAGACACAGATTTATACGCATTGCGTTGTTAACACCAAGACATTCGCAGTCATGGATCATTATATTTTCATCAAAACCAAAGGATTGTAAATCCCCTGTGTTTGTTTTCTGGTGTCAAAACCTACAGAGGATATATTTTCATTTTTTCCCCTGAAACTGCAAGGGACAGACACTTGTATCTGTTTTTAGATTGAAGTTACAATTCTCATCTAAGCATATAACTCTGTGAGCTACACTATCAGGAGAAGGCTCAAACATAGTAGTACATAAAGTATGGGACCTGACAACTGCATGGATGTGAACGAAGGTGGTAGCAAGGAGCAGAGAAGACTTTAAGAAAGTGATGGGGTCCATCAAAGTGATGGGGCTGTGGGTGAAAGTGAGAGGAGGGCTCATGGGGACGATCTGGGCTGGGAAAAACTAGCAGATCCCATGAGGAATGCCACTGTAGG
>NW_010427459.1:45933-48035 GCF_000710305.1 Buceros rhinoceros silvestris | reverse complement strand
CTGATGGGGAACTGATGAGGAACAGTGCTAGGAGTAAAAGCTTAAGGGATGGGAATTTGTCAAGAAAGCAGCTCTTGGAAGGGGTGCTGTGGTCAAAGAAAGGCTTCAGCTGCAGGGTGATTCTGAGGATGCCACCTCAGTAACTGCGCTAGCTGTACCATTAAGAAGCAACATCATCTTCCCAGTTCCCTTTTTACTGGTGAGGGAAGTTCTGTGGTACTGTGACACAGAGACACCTCTCTCTCAAACTGGAAGGATCTTAACAAACAGCTTGAGAGGTGAACCATGGCCTTCGTCTCTGTGTCCCTCACAAGAGCATATGGTTGCTGTCAGCATGATCAGGACTGGCCTTGCACATGTGACAGGAAACATCTCTCCTCCTGCGGAGCAGCCAAGGGAGCACAAACAGCCTATGTTCAGTGTAAACCTTCAACAAAAGACACAGAAGTGATCCATGGGTGTCACAGAAGTATTCTGACAGATAACAGGGAAGTGCTGTGCCACTGGACACGGGAACAACCTTAACTACATCTGACACAAGGAATATGCCTATTAAATAGCTACAAAACAAAGAGATTCCCAGGTCTGGAAGCCACAAAGACACCATCATGCACAAGCAGCGCAGAGCAGTGTGATAGAGTTACTTCCCTGGCTACAGGTGACAGAAAGCACCCTTGCTCCGGGTGGGATTGGGGCCATCTCAACAAATAATTCGAAGTATTGCTGACACAGGACAACCTTTGTGGCACAGAACCATGTAGGAAGGTCAGGAGAAGCTGTGCAGCTGGCACACGAACGCGGAGATACTGTTCTCTTTTGGGGCAGGGTCTATTACCACCCCCTTGATGTGTCTCTGCCTGCTGTCTCGTGGGGCCCCGACCTCAGCTGGGCACTACCAATAAAAATCACAGTCATAATAAAAGCGAGTGTGACTGGCATGAGAACTGCCAGCCAGGTGACACAGCAGAACCCATCTAATTGTCAAAGCCTCCAAGGGAAATGCATCTGTCTAACACAGCGGTGCTGAGCTGGCTGCTGAAATGCCATCCCTCTGCACCACTGAGGTGACCCTGTGCTCTCCTGCAGCCTGCTTTTGTCACCATCCCTGCTGGGGTGCTTAACCCAGAGCAGCCCTGTCCCGCTCTGGGTGCTTGCAGCTGCATGTCCTGCCCTTTCCCAAGTCACCCTTAGTGTTAAGACTGTTCTTTCTTTTTATCTGATTTCCCTTCTATTTTTTCCCCCTCTGATGTGTTCCCGGGTCCCCGCGCAGCCCAGGCCTGTCAGGCAGCTTTCCTGGACATCCCGGGGGGCCTTTCCCCGCACTGCCAGTTGTTGCAGTTTCAAACTCAATTGTTCTCCTCGGTACTGAGGCAAATGGAGTCATTAATTACCTTCTATCGGCTGGGCCGAGTTCAGAACGCAATCGATAGCCAGTGCTTGTCATTCACGGCAGCCAGCCCTGCACAGACCCTCACGCTACATCTGGTGCAGGTCCAGGAAGGAGCCCAGTGCTACCAGACCTGGGTTTCAAACTCTGGTATAGAGCTTCTGCTGGGAATAGCAGACCTCCTGCATCTGTGTCTGAGCCAACCCCCAACAAATGGAGAGATCGAGGACAAAGACCTTGCCTGAGGAAGTGGATCACACATTCTCACATGGTCAGAAGTGTCTGGTAATGGTGTCCTGGTCTGCACAAGCTGATCCCTGTCATGATGTTTCTTGACACTGTGTTTGCATCCTCAATTATTATTAAACTAATACTGTACTCCCCACAGTACGGACAAGGGCAAAGACTGGCAGCCCTAATCTGGTGATCTTTTCACCTGTGTAACTTGCTTCCCCTACTCAGTAGCATTCAGAGAAGGAAGGCTGTAAAATTTGGTTTACATTTCCTTCTTGCAGCCTTTTGGGGAGTGTGAAAGAAGGTGCCGTGTTTAGATGGGTCAGTTCAGCATTTCAGCATGTAGTAGTGCTGCAGGAACTGTGATGGCTTTGATTGTGATAACTGAACTGGTGGGGAGAAAGACGAACCTCAAATTCAGATGGAAAGGATCCCAAGTGAGTGTAGTAGAGAGATGACAGAGTATGGAAGGGACTGGCAA
>NW_010427459.1:35821-45854 GCF_000710305.1 Buceros rhinoceros silvestris | reverse complement strand
GCGTAGAGAAGGGATGTTATCAGGGATCTACACTGTGACAGTGAAAGAAGATTCAGTACAAGTTCAGGTTATGTACAGTATCTTGCAGAAATAGGGATAGTGGGAGATGAGTGATGGAATATCACTTCAAGGAAGTGCATCAGCCTCTGTGAACTCTGCAGTTGTTCAAATTCCTGTGTCCATTTGCCTCAAGTGAATCCACAAGCGTGAATCTCAGTATGCAAATTGATGGTACTGTGCTGGTCCATGTGTCTCTGTATTTTAAGTGTGTCAGCAACAAATAAACTGGTTATTTGTTACTTGCATGCTCAGGCTGAGAGCAGAAAGGCTCAGAAACAAAGGGATTTTATGTTTTGAAATGAGTGTATAGCTCAGATGAGGAATCAGTGAGCAAGGAAGGCTGCTCATGCAGGGACGTGAGTGTGCCTGACTGAGGGAGAGTGAGATTTGTGCTGGTGCCTGACAACTGGGGGCTGCAGTACTTTTAACACAGGGGTTGTGTACGACAGAGCACCTCCGATGGAGCAGGGATGGGCAGTACAGCTTTAATGCAGGGGTTTTACATGAGCAAAATGGCAATGCTCAATGAGAATGTAAATGAAATGAATTGTGTGTGCAAATGTGTAATGAAGTGTTACTCAGATCTGTCTCGGATTATCATGGGAGCATGCAAATGGACATTTAAGGAAGTAAGTGTGTGTATGCGTATGAAAATCATATGTATTTACTACAGCATCTAAGTGAATGATTGCAAATTTGGCCCAGAGCATCTGGGAAACTCTGTACCAACTTAGGTTTGGGTTTTTGCGTTAGTAATCATCAGCACATCCAGCCCTACTGAATACACCAGGAAAAGCCTTTCCAGCCGTTAGGCTGCAAGCAGCTGCCTCAGATGTGTGTATAACATGTACTGCAGCACATGCGGGTGTGCAGATGAGGAATGTTAGCCTGGACAGTCAAAGCTGGCGGCTTCTGTGCAAGGAGTGCCTGCAGCTTTGTGACCTTTGGGTATGCTGGAGGTGAGTGGATGTATTCTGCTCTCAGTCAGGTTGCTGCAAATTCACAATTCCCTTATCTCGGAAGAGGCACTGGGGATTTATACCGTTGTAACGAGGGACAGAGTGTGGGTCCAGTATCTCTTACTAGCACTATTGGTCTTCACTGTTAGCCAGATAGAAATGCAGCTGCCTCCAGGACCCAGTACACTTGCTTTGTTTATGTTGGCAGAGTAGCAAGCAGCGCTATCACACAGCAGAACAGATCCTCTAGTTAGTGTAAATCTGTAAGTCTCCTGCATTCAGTGCTTATACTGATTTACACATCCTGAAAGTCATCAGGAGGGTTATCCCGATTTATGCTGTCATGGTGTCCACAACACTGGCTCTACTGCAGAGCCCTCGGGGAGAGCTGTTGCCACAGGAAAGCAGAGCACCGGGAGCTGTGCTGTTACCTCTGCCAGGGCAGATGTTCTTAGCATCACTGGCATCACTTAGCTCCCTCCCCTCGTCTTCCTAAGCCCATCGTTGGGGAGCTACTTCTTGACAGGCTACCCCTTGGTGAGCGCATAAAAAAGGGTGGCTTTTGTTAGCTCCAAAGGACAGAAGCAACGCAAAATATTACATCGCATGCAGCCCTAACTATGCTTGTTTAGAGAAACTGCTTGCATTTATGAAGTCTTTGGTGCGGAAAGCAGGGTTGCAAATGACTGCATCAGAGCGACAGTAAAGGCCATTAATTTCCTGTTATGTTTTCCTGTGTTGGGGGCTTTATTAATTTAATTTTACACTGTCGAACAACAGCGAGCGCTGACACCGCTACACTCAGAGGTTTTTTTTTTTTTCTCAGGCAGTGCTTTGCCTGACATGCAAATCAACGCTGCTATCAGGACTGCTAGAGACAAGGGAGGGAGTGGAGAGCTGGGCTGTCCCCATCCAGCCCCATCTCCCAGTTTCTGGGAGAATCCTGAGATTCCAGTGGGGCACACTGGCACCTGAGAGGCCACTAGCACTAGGGCTTAGCAGATCTGGATCAGGCCATGGACACCTCTAATGCACAGTCTAGAAAATACAAATTCTTCTTTAGCCATTGATTTGGTCCCCCACTAACATGTCTCTCAATACCTCCATTCCTTCAGTTTCTCTTGCTCTAGACTTTCCCTTCCTTTCATTCCACCTTATTTTCCCTCATACACACTTCTGCCTTAACCTCACCAGTCAAAGAAGGCTGTGCCTGCTCCTCAGCCAGATGCTAGTGAATCATGTTATTGGAAGCTCTTCTGAGTCAGCACTAAACCAGTGCTCAAGCAGAGTGTTTTTAGAACTGCCATTTTTGACATGCCATAAAACAAAGGCTCCAATCACTCAGAGTCATTAAAATTCCCCTGGCATTTTTTGCAAGAGTGCAGACATTAACCTGGCTGTCCTGAACAAAATCCAGCCTGAGTGATTACCCACAGCATATCTTAATTCTCCTGTGGTTTCGTTTGGATATGGCGCAGCAAAATTTCACTGTTGATGCTCTGTATTGTTCAACATCTGCCACGGTCCAGCCAAGAGTCAGTCACATTTCAACAGTAAATAGGCTCTTAAGAATGGAAAGGTTAACAAACAATGTATTATACAGGATGGGTATCTGCAAAATGCCATGCAGTGGAAGAGCTACAGGCTTGAGATATGCAGGCAACTGCTTCGACTGTCACCATGCAAACTCTTTCTTTTTTTTTAATGCTAATTCCTATAATAAAGTAAATTATTAGTAGAGCAATATGAGATCTTACTGCATGAGCTCATATGAAGGCCCTTAATGGTATATGAAGGAACATAAACTGATATGACCTCTGTAAGATGTATGTTGGAGATATGTTCCAAATTGTAAGACAAAGTCCCCAAATGAGAAGGGGAGCGCTCGTGGGTAGCAACTAGTTTCACAAATAAGAGAGAGCTGTGCAGAGAAGAGCCATCTTTGTGTGCAGAGTATCTTTAGGAATAGCTACTGAGGTATTTTTTTAATTTTCTGGGATTTATTTAGTAAAGTTGTCCCAAACTCTAGGGTAGTCTGATCTATTTGCAAGGTGACCTCTTCTGTTCAAGGCCTACCTCTTCCCACACTAGATATCAAAAGGCAAAGCAACAAAACCAACAGCTTCTTTGGGAAACCAAGCATGTCCTTTACAACAGCCTTTCTAGAGCACCTAAGAGAGGACTAGAAAACACTCAAGACTTGATGGACGTTTTATACACAATAACCACCTCATTAAGATTTAATCAGATGACTGCAAACCTGTTCCAACGCATATCCTCCAGCTTAAAAACACAGTAATACCTCTGAACTCCCAGAAAAGACAGAGCCAGTAAGAGAAAGAAATCCTGACCTCTTCCACATCCAAATGGAAATAGTGATACCCATGACCTAGATCCTCTTCTGGCACTGTGCTCCCGTGTGTTCTCCTGTAGGTGTTGACCTGTGTAGGTAGAGGACTTTGTACCTTGAACCTGTTGGGATGTAAGCAGTAGGATGCTTGGATGGATGAAGAAAAAACAGAGGAGAAATATGGACCTAGGCAATATTTTTAGAACCCTTGACAAAACTCTGGCATTTTAAAGGGCCTTAAAATGAGCATGAATTGCATTTGACACCTATTCAAAGTGTCATTTATTTTAGCTGATTGATGCATGGAAAAATGACCTTCAAAGAATTATGGATGGAGACAGGCAGAAGACAGGCAGGCACGTCTGCTATGTCTCGAAAGAGAGGTATCTGCAACTGCTTCTTTCAGGCCATCTACTGTTAACAGAGTTGTCCTCCATATGCAAGGTCTTAGAGCTTAGCCTAGCCTTTGCAGGCCAACACAAAATGCTGTTTGTTTCAGGTCTTTCTTGGCAGCCACAGAGGTAGCTGGAGGAAATCCAGCACTCCCTGAAAGTGTCTTAAAACGTTCACAAACTGCATTTTTCTTTAATGCAAGTTCTTGTGGCAAAATAAAGCACACTGGTCTTCGTCTCCCTCCACTGGAGTCACCTCCCCGCCCCTCATCTATCCAGCCGGGATTCTCCTGGGCTAATCACTTCGCAAGATCTTGTTGCTTCCCCCTGGGATCCAGTGATACAAGGCTGGAGGATCTGATGCTATCACTAGGGAAGCAAAGAGCTCCTACTTTCCTTACAAACAGCAGCAGCCCCCATTTTGGGAGGAGGAGGGGTTTCTCTCAGGCCCTGACTGAGAACAAGGTGCTTAGTGTTTTCCTTTAGCACAAGACAACACCCCTCTATGGGAATGATTAACATCTACGAATGGCAAGCGATGCTTAACATTACATTGATGTAGACTTGGGAGTGCAGAGATAGCCAAATTAGGCGCTAATTGGTGCACGGGGATTGACTCTCGGACCCCCTTGGCTGCTGGGATGTGATCGGAAAGAGAGAGAGAGAAAGAAAAGGAGAGAACAGCAGCCGTCCTCTGCTGACGCCTCTCTAAAGGTTGGGATTCCTGAGGGCGCTGCTGTCTAGTGCTGTCAAGGTCAGCAGGTTCGGGTTCACTGAACGGTCAGGATGGTTTGAATTACTGGCACTGCCTGCCGATTCCTCTGCTGATCGTGATCCGTCTTCCAGAGCTGGCTGGATGTTGTGCCGGGTTGTCGCTCCCCAGCCATGTGCTGCGCACGGTGTGGGGCACAGGGAATGCCAGAGAGGCAGATGCTCTTGTTAAGAGGATAAGTTTTTAGGAAGATTTAAGGAGCCAAGGCAATGCCAAAGAGAGGCACATACTCCATGCGCTGAGCACGTGGAGACCAGGCTTCCAGAAACAGCAGTTCTGATCCATTTTTCTTTTCCCCTGAGAACTGCCTTCTTGCAAACTTCTGCCTTTCATAACAGGAGAATGGCTTGAACAGGGCCTATCAAACCCTTATGGGGTGAAAAACCCATTGGTGAAGATTTCTGTCCAGTTCTGTAAAGACAGAATGCTTACTGAGTAAAGACTAACGTGCAAGTCCTTATGTAAACCACACCTCTAGGACATTTTCTCCCCAAACACACATAGCTGTGTGACCAGGCTAAAGGGCAGGGGTAGCCAGATGTGTTCCTACAAGGCTGTCTGCAGAGAGCCCCAGAAGGTGCTCAGAAAGCTGCCTGCCGGTGTGTACCCCAGCAGGCGGGCCTGGAGCCACTGAAAGGGCCCTCACCAGAGCATGTGGGGAGAAGCCGTGTGTGCAGAGCTATGAGTATGCACAGGCAGGCGGCTAGTGTCACAGACATGTACCTGGGGTGGCATCACTCTGTGGCTGAGTGCCTACATGTGTGTGTGTGTCTACACTGTACACGTGCTGTCCAAGAATCCATAGCAGAAGAAAGCATGTGAGAAAGAGCATGACAGGAGAGAACAGCAGAAGGGAATCAGAAGAGGCCTGGGGGCTGTGTGGCAGTAACGTCCAGTGCTTGTCTTTGACAAGAATATCTCCACAGGCATCACTGACTGGCTTTCAGTGGAGATGCACTACAGAGAAATCTGGCCCTCTCTGTCCATAAGCTAGAGTGCTCATTTTTCCTTCTTACTCTGAAGTTTGTCATGTACCTCTGTGAGTCAGTTCTTTCTTCCTCTGTGGAAGAACTCTACATCTGCCTATAGCTATGTATATGTAACTTTGGTAGTCATGCCTCTGAAGCTGTCTACCGCACACATTTCTACAGCTGGAGGAAACTCAGGGTAATGCTGAGGATGGGGCTGCAAGGGGCTGCCCATGCCTGGTGCCCATACTTGAGGCCTCCTGCACAGCATCCTCAGTGCAAGAAGAGGTCATGGTTATCGTCATGCAATCTCCTCTTTCAAAGGGAAGCCCCCATCTCTTCTAAGCCCAGCACAGGTATTCTGAGCAGGTTCTCTGTGTGGCCCAATCACTATGCATTAGGAACTATGTTGTACCTCTGCACCACCTGTACATCACCTACGCTCTTGACTCCTCTCCCAGTTTCCTCTTCCACTGCAGAGCAATGGGCTCTGGCAAGAAGGGTCAGGGACAGTGCCCAGTATCTTGCTGATTTTACATTAATGAGATACACACAGTGTAATCCAGCAATGGAGTCAGCTCTACAAAAGGAGGTAATAGCAGGCTGCCATGAACAGAGCAGCTCAGGTAATTGGTTTATCTATCTAGAAGCAGTAGTAGCAATCTCTGCACAGACAGAGTAGCAGTAAAGTCTCTTCCTTAAGGCTATTTCCTTTGTCTTTTCAATTGCTTGCACATCCATGTGAGAGAGGGGAAGAGAGAGAGCACTAGAGAGAGAGGGAGAAATGTTAATTTGTGAATTAATGGCTTTTCTCAGCGGAATTGTAAATTCAAATGTCACCTCACAGGGTGACACTACACTGGGCTGCTGAAGAAGCAATGATAAGATCCCCCCCCATCCCCACGCCGACATATACCCATGCCCCTCCCCTCACTGAAAGATATCTACGGAGTGGAACATGCTACTTTTAATTTGCAATAACACCACAGCAGAGGGATGCAAGAATGACTGCTTTCTGGCCCTCCCTTCCACAACAAGCCGGGCCACATCTTTCCCTTTCCACCTCTGTCTCCTTCCACCCCCAATTCAACCCCTCCCATTTTAAACCAAGACAACACATTATCTCAACTCCCCCCACCCCAAACTAATCAAAGGATGAGCTAAGGGAGGGCTCTTTAGAACGGATGCTCCTGCAACCCTCTCCTCTTCTGCAATAATCAGGTGAATTAATGACCCTGAAGTTAAAGTGAGCGCTGATACTCAAGCGTTGTGTAGCGTAGGGGAGAAAGCCTTCATTGTTTTCGAGCAGGAGGCGGGCAGCAGCAAGGGAGATTCATGGATGGAGATTGAATATGCAATTTTCTTTCACCTTGCCAAGAGCTGCCCCTGGGCTGTGCCTGGCCTAAATTTTTTTTTCCTCTTGCCATCTCTGCCTTATCCGGCCCTCCCACCTCCCTTCCATTCTTTCCAGAAAATTACCTTCAAAATTGATTTCCACTTTTACAAACAAATATAATGGGAACATGAGGGGGAAAAAAAAAATCTTGGGCTGTGATGAATTAGGGCTGTCAGGTGCTTCCAAGTCTCCTTTGTTTTTGTTTTACTGCCCGTTAGGTTCTTTGTTTTTCCAGCAACTGGGAATAGTGCCCCTGCCCGCACAGTCTCTATGGTCCTTGGCCACTGTCACAGGATATGTCCATCACCTGATGTCATCACTGTGTTATCCCTGCTCTCCATCACTGTGATGCAAACAGCCACTGCTTGCAGGCTGACCCAGCCATTCACACCAGGATGCAACTGATCTCCCCATGGAGACACTGCCATGTCCCACACTGCTGGTGACCTGGCTCCTACAGCCATGGTACAGGTCCGTTGATTTGCCTCTGACTTTCCACACCCTGCTCCTCCTGTTCTCCTTTGTCTTATTCAGCTGATTCTTGATCGAGGTTTCCCTGCCCTCCCAGTTCTGACAGATCATCCTGGGTCATTGACATGTCACCTTGACACCTGCTGTGCCTCAGTGCCATGTCACCTTGATTCCATAGCAGTATTGCACTTAGGTTTCACTGCATGTCACTAGACCCCAAAACAGTGTCATCCCTGTCTCCCACTGTCACGGCACCCTGATCCACTGCTATGCCAGTCACCAACAACCCTCTAAAACACCATTTGCCTACACATTGCCAGGGATTCCTTTCGCAGTTTATTCTGCCATCTACTATGCACTAACCTGGAATCCTCATGGATCCAGGCACCATGCTCCCTCTGACTCCCATACTCTTAACATTCATGAAAAAAGGGGAACAGTCAACTCCATGAATGCGGGAGACCCAGAGTACAACTCATCTAGAGAGAACAAGAAGATCCAGAGACGCGCAGCAGCAAAGCTAGGGAGCAGCCTCTGCACGGGTGAGCAGTGGAGCAGGCAGAGATGCTGGGAGGAGTGGTAGCTGCCTGACTCCTGCTGACACATTAGCTGCAACAACCCCTCCCAGGATGAGTCAAAAAGTGGAGGGAGAGGATCTAACCACAAACTAAATACCCATAAATAAACAGTCAGACAAGAACACATTCATGGCACTCACACAAATAAACTTAAAGAAAATCTCTATGTGTAAGTAAGACTCACAAAACATAGCCAGTAACATTTAAAGACACAAGAATGCAAACTGGGACACAAGAAGGTACTAATGCAGGTGCACGTCGATTAAATATAATTTCTGAATAAACAAATAACTTACAAAAATATACATACACTAACTAAAGAAAAACCTGGAACTCAAAGTAATTTCCTTAAATTCACATATACAAAATTAAATCATCGAAACAAATACAAACTATTTACATAAATAAACAACCTTCACACGGGTAAGAACAACTGAGATATATATATATAAAACATACACACAAATATATAACCCCAATGCAAACACACATCTGTACAAACTATATACAGAAGTGCACAGCACTAACAGGCTACATATTCATATCCAGCAACCACAAGGATACAGTGATTCTCCAAGTATGTAACAACACATACACACCGAATATACATACAAATATAGAACATTCACATATATGCTCAAAATGTGAATACAAATACCTGGCATTCATAGAAATACAGAGCACTAATACTGAGCCATACACGCCCAGAAATCCATATGATCCATGGTATTAATTCTCCTACTAGGCAGTATTATACACAGCTTAAGATACACATTTTCCAGGTCTCCATAGGCATGCACAAAAATACGGGTCCAACCTGCCACTCACCCCAATACATAAGCACATAAGATAAGTAGAAACCAGTGATCCTAACACAGAAATACAAAAAACAGACAGGTGTGTGTTCCTAGAGACACAAGTACACAAGCAGAGACACACACAAATACAGCTGAAGCCAGAGCAGCTTGTCTTCAGACAGTCCCAAACCCCTTAGTGCCAAACTAAGCAGCACTGTAAGCTTTAGAAGCAGAGCGGTCTGTCCAAACTGCTCTGTGATGTAAGCTGTTAACTCTCTCTTACCTGGAGTCCTCCTGAGCAATGTGGACCCCCCAAACTCCCAGGGCGTGTACAGACGCACACACATAGACTGTTCCTCTTGCTTACAGACTGACCCTCAGATTCGTGGTGCAACAGCCCACATTTCTGACAGTGCTGTGCTGCTTATTCATTGTCCTCTCATTTATCCAGTTTCCCCCTCCTCTCTTTTTCCACACATACTCTCCCTTTTCTGACCATCCTCCTGCAGTTTATTTAGGAGGTGCAGGATGAGTCGCAGATGCCTTTCTTACGTCCTCCTGGGATTCTCACCAGCCAAAGACCCTCAGGAGGGAGAAGTGGGTGGCTGCTAAGAATAAACTCTCCCTTCAATTTATGTTTTCATCTAGAATGGAAGGGCACATTACCTCTACTTGTGTGCATAGACACAGTGAACCTGGATTCGCCCTGTTTGCAGTGATGCTCTGTTGCAGCAAGCTCACAGCCACTGGAAACTCAGCCACACTGTGTGAAACAACACGGTCCCAGGGAAAGTGGGGGAGGATGCCGTGAGAGTGTGAAACACTCCAGAATCTGCTCAGTCCGTGTGCACGGACATACATTACTGGGAGCACACCCCACAGCTGTGTGTGATGGCTGGAACACAGGGTTAGCACCTGAGGCAATGTAACTGCATGTGTCTCCAGTGCCATGAAGACTATTGCTGACCTGCAGTAAAGCAATCATATAGAATAATGCAAACACATCAGCCGTGGTGACAAGAAATCACAGGATGAAACAACACAGCCACACTGCTGCACATAGTGCTGTTGTGTCACCTGCCATGCTCTGAACACATGCTGTTGCCTTCAACAACACAGCAGTTTTGGGAGAACAGAAATGCGTCTAATATGCCCAAGGACGAGTATACATCAGATGCCACGATACAGTCAAGTGGAATGATTCACTCATACTCTGCAAACATGCGCAGGTAGCGTAGGAAAATGAATGTATTTCCATACAGGACCGATAAGGGCTAGAGCTCTCTGCAC
>NW_010427459.1:22679-35749 GCF_000710305.1 Buceros rhinoceros silvestris | reverse complement strand
CCCTACAGGACAGTTAAGGGCTAGACCTCTCTGCACTAGTACAACTATAGCACTGGTAAATCATCACCATACTGCAGAAGACAGTGGAAGTACACTGTATGTCCTGAAACAACCCCAGTATGCTGTGCAATGATAAGGTCACACTTCACAAAAACACACTATTCTCCACGCAGCGCTGCTGTGACATAGCTGTATGGACTTCACTCTCATGGCCAGGTGACAGTCTGTTGTTGGGCAACACGTTATGTCAGCTGCCATAACAACTATATGAATTGTAACAACAGCACAGTGCAGCCTGCACCAGTGTGCTGATGTTTACCACTTTGAAACAACCTTACTGCATGCAATGATGCGGACATACCACCAGAAACAATTCACTCTTCACTCTGTGAGGAGTGTAATGGGGCAGCACAGCAAACAGTGATACAGTTAATCCCATCATTAGCATCACAAACCCGCAACCAACACAGTCACAGCAAGACCATAACCACAGCCTCGCTGCCTGCCTGCAACCACATATCGATGCCACTGACAATGACACAGTCACCTGAAATGTCACAACACGTCTCCCGAAGTATATTATCGTTGCCACTCTGAACAACACAAATGGGGTCATACATGCAGTGGCACACTCAGCTTCTGCATATCTGCTCAAAAACTCAGACCTTCTTAAGTGTACTACACATCTTCCCTCTCTGTGCTCCTTTCCACTGAAACAACTGAGTTGAAAGTTTTCTTTAAGACAGTCTATGTCCTGGGGCAGTATCTGAAAAAAGAACTTTCAGGACTAGGACTGTTGCAGATCTCCCTGCCTCCCACTCCACCTGAAGGAGGCATTTCTACTTTCCCAGCAGGAAAATGAGATTAGCCCAGGTAGACAAATCCCCAAGACAAACACTATCCAAACCCTGCCCTGCAGTCAGAGTCCTCCCATTTGGAGTGACGGAAGAGAAAACCACCACAGTGCTTCTCAGCAGAGGGTGTTGTGGTAATAAGTCATAAAATTATGCATGCAGAGCGACGAGCAGTGACTCTGCCCATCCTGCAGCTACAGGACTAGCAGTGTAAATGCTGCTACTGCTAGTAGGCAGCACCCTGTTCTGCACAGCTCGACCCCCCTCTGAAGAGTACGATGAACCACCTGCACTGATGCAGCTAACACTCTTCGGAAAGCACCACGAGACCTGCCGAAATGTTGGTGACCCTTTACTGTCCCCCTGCACTGACACAGCTCTGCATCCCTTGCTTCAATGTAAATCACTTTAATTATCAAAATGACAGGTGAAGAAAAGAAAGGAGGAACTTCTGTCGTCTCAGGCTTGCTCCCCCATCTCCACTGGGGATTCCTTTACTGCAAACAGCCTGAGTATTATTGCCATTTACAGTAGCAATCACTCCGTCCCCTCCTTTCCCACAAACCTACTGCTGATAATAGCACTGATCATACTAACAAGCCTGTGGGTTTTATTACTACTGATACTAATAATACTGGACACATTACGTCTGCTCCCGCCAATAACAGGCTGCAGATATGATCCCTGCTAATGCCAATAATACTGGGGGATATTATCTCTGCCATTGTCGGCACTGCAGATATTATTGCCATAATGCTGTCAAATACTACAGATATTGTCAGGGACCAAGATTAATAATGCTGAGAATGTTACAGCACCAGCCTCACTGGAAGACGAATCCCAAATGAGAATTTGGGTCTATAGAGGAAGTCTGTTTGTGGCCTGCTATGGAGAGGAAGAGCTGTCTCTAATATGAGCAGTTTTGTAAAGATCCCAAAAGTCTCGCCCAGCTGGAGGTGCCGTGATATGCAGGAAACAGTTTGAAATATTGGTTACATATTACCTAATTACCTATCTATCCTTCCCATTCTCCCTGTCTCTCCTTTTTTCCCTTTACACAGTGCTCAAGACTACAGTATCAGTGATACTAATTTTTTGTTAGTGTCTCTGGATTGCACCAGTTCTCATCCTTTTAGCTATCAATCAAGGGGTTGTGGAACAACAGAAATATCTGCATATTATTTTCCTCCTTTATTCTTCTGGACTTCTTATTGCCGCTCCTTAGTCTAACAATGACCTGGCTGAGCTTGGCCAGCCATCACAGCATAGTACGACATCAGAACTGTGAGGAGCCAGGATTTCCTGTTTCCCACTGCAGCTTGATACTGCAAGATCATCAATGGTCTTGGGAAAGTCATTACATGCTGCAGGGACACCTCTGGCTCTGGAAGATGGTGGTTATAAGTGGTGGGGAAGGTCAGAGGGAAATCACAGCAGCATTAGCAGTGTCCATAGACTGCAAGAAATCACACACACGCTGTGCTACACACGTGGTGGTGAACTTTTTTAGCCAAATTATTTTTAAAATTATAGGAGACCAACTCTCTGTTTTGTCTAACCTGTCACAGACATCAGAAGGTTTACAATCACTAGTCAAAAACTGAAACAACATGGTCTTGTAACAGGGCAAAATCCTGAACATCTTTCCTAGGCACTCACCCAAGGAAGACACACTGACTTTTGAGGAAAGATGTGTGATCTGACAGTTCCTCATTGTGACGAGTAGACACTCAGAGCTACCTCCCTGATAGCTCTCTCTCAATGCCATAGTCCTCCCAGGCCACCCTTGCAGTTGCAAACGGCACATTTGGTAGGTTGGGATTTCCCCTTTTCCCTGTAACTCCCTGTGAGGGACACACCTGGCTGTCAGCGTCCATCGCTGAGCCCACCTCATGCATCCGTCTGGCTCCTTCTGTCCAACTCGGGAGTTCTGCTACATCATCTTGACACATAATTATCTCTCCTCTTCTTAATCATCTGTGCTACTGTCTAATGTAGGCACCAGCTGCAGCAAGGAGGACCTGGGGGAGGGGGTGTGCTCAGATAGAGGCTCCTCTGTCTTTCTCCCACCCTGTTCCCTCCAGCCATCACATTTTCAGAACTGGGAATTCAGAAGAAGCTTGGTACTTCTCCCTTTCTGCTGAGCTGCATTCCTCACAGGGGAATCCTTGCAGCAGAGCTGGCCCAACAGAGCAGAAAGAAAGAGAGAACTGTGCTGCTTCTTATGCCTCCTTTAGGCTAGAGCCCTCACAAAATGATGGGAATGTAGATGCACACTGGAAACTCTTAAAGGCTTTTCAACATGAGAATAAACCCTGCAGTTAAGAAACTGCAACAGAACAGTGCTCAGAAGCTCTGGGAAATATGGGGAAGGTGTATGCATCCAGCACGAGCATGAAAGAAATAGCTGGGATTTCTTGACAGGCTTTCCTAATCCCCCTCTCTTCTAGGAACCACCAGAACCCTCAGAGCTACAGTGGAGATTGCCCAGGAGTGAGTGCAGGTCACTAGCTGTGCAGAGCCTCCCCTTGGACCCTTCTAGCCTTAGGACCCTACCCTGCAAAGTGATGATGTCTGCCAGCATTTCTTAAGGCCACTGTGGGCCGATAACTCAACGTTTGGCTAGGGGGGGTCAGCAGCTGGGAGGGGGACCTGTGCAAGGTTTCTCTTGGACAGGAGCATGACATCTCTCTGCAGCAGGTATCTGGGAGGGCAGGATGAAGGCTGTTCTCTCAAGCAGTTGCAGCTGTGTCATGTAACTGCCACCTAAAACTCTGAGAGCTAAGCCAAGCAACATCTCCAGGATTGTCTTGAACCTTTTTGATTCCTAGTGGGATATGTGGGCTTTTGGCCAACAGCAGAGAGCTGCAGAGTGTTGCTTGCCCTTCATAAATCAAATCTGGGATGAATTAAGGACAAGCAAAGAGGGTTGTTCTTACTGTCAATGTATCACTGTGAAGTGTCACAGTCTTAGAGGGCTTGGTTGTTTCTATGTTCAGTTGTGCTGCTCCAAAAAAGCTCAGGTGCTGAGGCTGGCAATGACTGTGTGGCTGCATCTAAAGTGGGATGATCTTTCCAGGTATTTGGAAAGAATAGCCACTAAAGCCAGACTAAATGGCTTAATTTCAAAATGAGATATGGAGGCATCATGTTGAGAGTTGGTGATCACCATGCTGGACTGTATGAGAACGGAGATTCGCAAAAACCCCAAATAACTGCCAAGAGATTTGCACAACCATTAGAGAAACTTGTCACTCAGTTTGAAATGTCACTGTTTCCTGTGTGTGTAATCATGGGAAATGCTGCAGGGGTCTGCAATGTTTGCAGTCTCTTATTCCTGACATTTTTAGATTTTGAGGCATTGACTCAGCCCTTCCATTGCCACAGTTTTCTCTTAGCTGGGCCCTACTGCCATCTAGCTGGGAAATGGATCTTCCTCTGGGGCCTGATCCAATTTCCAATGACATCAGCAAAACTCTACCCATTTCCTTTACAGGAGCTGGATTGGGTCCTTGCCTCTAGTTTTACTTTCTATTAGGGAGAAAGGGAGCACGATGACTGCCCTCTTTTTTCTTGGGATTGTTGTCTTTATTTAGTTGCAAAACTTTAAATCATGAGCCTCACCAGAACCTATGCTGAGAAAATTACTGTCAAAAGCCAAAAACGCAGCATCTCTCACAGGAGAGCTTTCCCTCTCCCTGTGTACCACAGAGAACCCTCATGTTCTCTTGCAGCGCACAGCCTTGGTGTTACAGCACACACAGCACTCTGAGTCACCTGTACTGCTAAGACACGCAACAGGCAACAGTGGAAAACAGCACGCTGAAGGCTGTGCTGAACCAAACAAATTCGTCAGACACTACTATTAGAAAGTTCACCTTCTGGCCCTCAATTTTTGAATGCATCAAATTAGAAGAGCAAGATTTAAAAAAAAATGTTTACAAAGCCACCATTAGAGCACCGAGACCTTACTCACCCCACCTGACTCAGCCTATCTAGAACTGAGGCTCCAGCTTTGCGCTTGTTTCAGATTCACATTGCCCTGAGTCCTTCCCAGCAGGTAGGAAGAAAAAGGAGATAGCTTAATCCTAATTCCTTAGAGCCCTAGCGAAAGGCTTAGATAACAACCTTAGGGCCACAGTACTCAGAAGACCTCCTGTTTTGCTTTCAGATTGCTGCAAGCATGCAGTTCTGCTGTAGATGTTGCCCATTGAAAACTGGGCCCTTACGATCACCAGCTAATGCAGCTCATGGCACGTCACAGGACAGGAACTTGTTTGCAAAGGGAATGAAAAATAACTCCCACATTGCTGGTGCTTCTCCAAGATGGCATTTTGTTTGAAAATGAGTGAGTCGGGGAAACCATGTTTACCCGCAGTTCAAGGTCCGGGCACCTGCTGGGACCTGGGGAGTTCAGTTCCAGCTATTTCCAGCAGTGAATGAACTTGGGATCAGCTCCAGCAATGGAGACGGCTCTCTGCCTGCCGAACAGATGTCTGGAGACGCAGCCTGTCATGAAAGGGCCTCAGAAGAAGAGCATTCCAAGCCAGCAGGGCAGTGGCGAGTAACTGGTCTCTGTTGCTAAAACTGATCTAGCCCCTGGAGCAGCTGCAAACCTTGGCCTGAAATTGGAGCCTGTACATGGGGACAAAGAATATAAAAGGGAGGATGAGCTTCTCCCCTCCCCCTACCTTCATCACGTTTCCTCTTCTCGCCATTCGACCGAGGAATCCCCAGGATCCCGTTAATGGAGTAAGAGCCCACTGGATCATTGGAGGCACTGGAGACGGGAGGGGATGCTGTGCTGGGCACTGGACAAAAGGAAAAGGGAAAAAAGGGCCATGAGGAGAGCAGCACAGCACTCAGGGATCCCCCAGCTGAAAGTTACACATGCCACCAGTCTTGTAGGCACGTTTGGGTCCTAAGCTGACTCCCAGTCCCTCACACTGAAGGAATAAAACTCACTCTACTGATGATGTTGCTGCATCTCAGCTTTGCCAGTCTACTCCTGTACTGCAGCTCCACAGCCTTCCACTACGGGGCCATTAATAACAAGCAAGTGTATTCTATCAAGAAGCTAAACCTCATTGTTATAGCCCAGTTCAGAGCAGGCTTCCCAGCGCATGCCGTGGTAACTGAGAGCAGCGCTGCATAGGCCCTGTTCTCTAGTGGCTTCCTGGTCTGTTCTTTTTTTGCCAGATCATTTCCTCTCAGCACTTTTCCAGAAATGCACGTCTTCTGTCTTAGCCAGAGCAGCCTCTTACATGTCCACCCAAAACACTCATTGAAAAATTACCTTCTTAGCATAGGTTAGAAGCACATCGGTGTTGGGCCAGTAAATTCAGTTCCCTACTAGAATAAATATTGAGTTGTGATACATACTCCAACCCAGATTAATAAAAATCTAGTGTCTTCCTTCTGTGCTGACCAATGTCAACAGGCAGACTTCTGCCACTCGGGAGTGTCCAAAGTTGCTCGTGAGTTTCCAATGTATCAGAAACAACAAGTCATCCGGATTAGAAATGATCAGTTTGTGATAATCAGGGCTTTACAGTATAGAACAAGCAGAGCTATGCATCCAGTAGGCATGCCCATTTAGTCCCAGCATGTCCCAGTAATGGGAAGAATATCCCAATTCTCTTATAGGCCACTACCCATCATTCAGCTCAAAAAGCAGTGACCTGAGGCAATCAATACTTCCAATACAAGCCTTCCAGGATGGAGCAGAACCTGTCAACACTATCCAATGTAGACCTACACTTCCCAGTACCTCCCAGAGCATCCAGAGCCCAGAGGCTCCAGTAGCATCACTCACAATCACTATCACAGGTCAGCCAATGCATTCCCTAGACACTGCACTACTTTTCCAAGAAGGATTAATATCTGCCAACTCCATCTGGTGCGATCAGTGATTCCCAGTCCAGTGAGCAAGTCCAGATTAAAAGGGCATGCAGAAACACTCTTCCATACTGGCCCATTAACCCCATTGTGCTCCTGAACACAACTCGTGTACAGGATTACATTACACCTGCCAGCTCTGTCCCATGCAGTCCAGCACCTTCCAATAAATCCTTGTACAGCATCTAATTCTCAGTAACAAACAGTATCTAAGACAGTGGCTTAGGCCACAAATAAGCCACTGTACTTCACAGTATCCCAGAACACTCCATGTTTTTTCCTGCTCTGAACTGTTACCAGACAGAGCTATTCTAGCAACGGCAGACATAGGCACCATACAGCTCACAGAGTGAAAAGCACCTCATCACACGCCTAGCATGCTTCCTTCAAACACAACAGACTAGAGTTTTGGTCACAGCCTCCATCTTCTGCTCACCTCAATAAACTCACGTCCCCCAGCAGAAAATGCATTTTCTCAGTGAAATACACCCACAGGGTACCTGACTGCAGAGCTAGAACAGCAAAGAACTCAGTTGTGAGGCATCAGGAATATCCTACTGTGTCTGTGTATTACTAGCTCTAGGAAATGGACCAGTTCCAGCAAAGGGAGAGAAGAGAAACTGGGAGAGAGAGGGGAAAATAGAGTCACCATAAGGAGGCAAAAGGTGAAGACTGGTGCTTAGACAGGATAGTGGTAAATACTTCTCTCTAGAGAGGAGAAGGAGAGAGTGTGAATGTGAAATGGATGTTAAGGCAGAAACACTTTGGGCAAACTCCTACCTTGGGCTGGTTTCTCTGCCATGATTCCCTTCTCTGCAGAAGAACAGAAACCTCTGATTTCCCTTTAAGTTTCTTTCCCCTCAGCCCCTTCTCCCTTTTGATTTGCTTAGCATCTGCTTCTCAGACTTTGTTCACTCAGCTGAACTTCATTCTCATTTCTGCTTCATCCTCATGTCCTGTCACCACCTCTCATGCCAGTCTTCTTACCTATAGTATGTCCTGGCGCAGTCACACCTGTCCCACTCCCGTCTGGTGTTGGGTGAAAAGGTTGTTGAACTTTGGTTCTGATGATCCTGGAAAAGAGCAAAACATGTTCAGAACTCAACTGCAACTTCTCTGTGCCTTTGCCTACCTGTGATCCCAGCTATCAGAACCTGAAGGCCTGATCTGAGCTCTGGGTGCAGCAGAATGGCTTCATTTGCCTTCTTGTGGTCCTGATACTGCTTTAATGGTCCAGCTGCCAGAGAATTATCCTTGCTGTGCACTGTCATCTTTTCCCCGAACTTGGGTATTCACTGCATAACTATGGTGCTCAGTGAACAAGTTAGGATCTCCTGTGTGTTAGCAACTGCATTATCATTTAGGATCTGATCTGCCAGACCGATCACAAGGCAGTCTTTGCAGCTGATAGAGCCACTGCTGGATTTACAAACAGCGTAGATTCAGTTTTGTTGTGTACCTACAAAATACCTTTCTGGCATAGAACTGAATGCTTTGAATTTATGGAAGCTTGCCCAAAGCCCTTGCCCTTCACAAATGAGAAGGTGGGAGCAGAAGGCATCTGTAGGAAGCAGTGACGGAGTATAGATCACCAGGAAAAAGAAGCTCCAGCAAAGAGGGCAAAAATTGGTGTTTATCAGATGCTGAATGAACACAGCATGAGAACTCAAAAAGTTGTCTCAGTGAAGGCCACAAAATGCATAATGCAGCTCAGAATGAAAATAAACTGAATTGTAATTGTCAGTACTCCATTTCTTGTTACGTGAAATCTTTCACCTCTAGGTCACTGGTTTACATCCAGCTGAGGTCAGTGGTGAAAGAAAATCACTAGCAACTAGTACTTGACTGGCAAAGTCCCTGCCGACTGGCAGATGCTGGGTATCTGTGACTAAGGAACAACTGTCCCACCAAGGAAATGGGCAAGTAAGCCATGACCTGTGGAGGCCGTGGAGACCAAATTCCTTTTTGAGAGTAAAACGAGGCCCTCCAGTTAGGGTGAAGGCTGCAGATGCTCTTCAGCCTGAGTTTCTGGAACACTCAGCCCTGCATTATATTAGCTTTAACTTCACTCCAAAAACCTGTCCAGAAAGTGAAAGCAAATAACACATTTTCCCTGCTCACCAGGGAGCTTCTCCTAAAGATTCGTTATGAATAGTAAGCTGGCAAAACTTCAAAGAGCAATTGTGTAGCTACTGGGCAGTATGGCAGGGGTAGAGATATGCAGAGACACTGAGAGGGCTTTTTTGAAAAATCACGATGCCTGAGAGCGTAACCTTCTTAGGAAAAGAAAGGTATTTCGGAGTGTATCACCTAAGCACGTTAGGAGGCTCCAATACACACACAGTGACAATGCCTGGATAGTAGCTGAGTGGCAGAGGAACTGCCTGGGATGTAGCTGGAGACAGGGAATGTCAAAGTTCTAGCTGGGGAGGGAGATCCAGATCCTCACCCCATATAGGTCAGTGCTGCCAAGGATCCTAATGTGGAGCTGCTGAGGACCTATACAGAACATGTCTGAGGGCCTCAGGACCAGAGTCTGCACTCACGATGATTTGCACTAGCTGAGGAGCTGATCTGAAAAGTCTGTGCTAGGGCAAATAATGTAACTTTTTTCTTCTCTTCTGGTTTGGTTTTTTTTTTCGCTTTTCTTTTTTCTTCTCTCACATTCCCCCTAAAACCCCCTGAAGTGCCACTCTGGTTGTGTGAGTTTATTGATTTCCCCCAACCCAGAGAAACAGAAAGAGGGGATGGGGTGCAGGCAAAGGGATGGAAATAGAAAGCTATAAATTATTTGTGACAGGAAAGCAATAGTGCCAGAGTGCTGAGCACAAGTCCCGTGTCACTATTAGATTCCTTTTAGCCTGATGACACTGTAAAAGAGGTTAAGTGTCTGATGGAATCATACACCTTGGGGGCAGGGGCAGTCCAGGAGCTGAACAAGCCACAGAGAGCAGGTATATCAATTCTCCAGGCCAATAATATTCCCCTCATTGATCGCAACACAAAGTTCAAAAATCTCATTATAGCCAAGCAGACCTGGAACTTTTTAAAAATCAATAGAGTGATATAATGTATGTATACTTTGTATAAATGTATCTATCCATCCATCCATCCATCTATCCAAAATCTGCCTGAGGGTGTCTAAGTTAACCTACACATTATGCTGTGTTATGTTCTATTGTAGTGTAGCGTAGTGCACGGATTAGAAGATTTCCCCTGCAGCCTGGATGACATATTATAAAACGTCCTGTTAGTACTGAAGTGACGTCAAATGGTTCCATTCATACTGAGATATGACATCAGATTCGCTGTTCGTACTGGGAGGTGGCATCAGGCAGCCCAGCTTCTACTGAGGGGAACCATAAGATAAGCATAATTATACTGAGATGGCTGATCAGGCTGTGCTGAATCATGCTGCATGAAAATTGCAAAGTTTTGAAAAGGTGTTTAGAGTAAAAGCAGCCTGTGAAGTGATGGAGGTATAAATGCCTGTCCATAACGCTTCAAAAAACCCAGACAGGGGATGAAGAGGAAGGTGCAATTTCCTTCCCGGTTCAGTTCATGGTCTCTCAGCTGAGAATGCCAGTTAGTGCCAGTTGTTACTGTGTTTACTGAGATGTGTCCATTAGGAGCTGGAATGAGACTCACCAGCTCATATCACCAAGTAGCCGTCAGCTGGTAATGATTTTCGGTCACTATCAACCAGGGCCAGATTTCAGCTAGTGACCCAGAGGTGAAAGGTTCTGTTCAGAAGTGTTCCCCTCCTAAGAATGAAACTGGTTTTATGTCAAGAGAAAGTGCCCAGAAACAGTGAGCAAAGGGGAGCAGTTCTGGTTGTGCAACCTCCAGTGGCTTGGGTCAAATAATTCTCGGCATCAAACACACAGTGAATCTAACGAGGTCTCAGGTAGAAGGTCTTTCCTATGGCTAAAAGAAGAGGCAGGCCATGAAGAGACTCTCCTCAGCAGTGCTCCTTTGCCCTACAGTCATGACCAAACTCTAGTGTTGTAAGGGAAAAGGAGAAATTTGAGGACCCTAACGCTCAGTACGGAATACGGCAGTGCAGCCCCCTGGGACGGTTCGTTTAGGGACAGTGATAAACAGCAGGATAGCCAGGCACCACTGCTGCTGCTTTAAGAGGCTTCAAGTGAGTCTGTCTGACAGGAGACCACCTAATGAAACAGTAGATGAAAGATGAGCAGAGCTGACCTGTTCCTGTAGGAACTGATGCAGCACAATAATAACGTCTTTAAACTGTGGGATTGCTGAAAGCTTCTCACCCTGACCAGAGACTGAAACACGCACTAAGCCAGCTCTGCTGCCTCAAACCCGGGATTCCTGGATTGCCGCTGTGTAAGAGAGAGCAAAACCTTGATCACCTCTTGCTACCTGTGATGACTTGTTCTCGCCTCTAGACACTGAAGAAAGACAAGCCTTTTTGCAGAACACTTCTTGAGCCCTTCCCAAAAGCAGAAGGGACACAAATCCTGGCACACCAGTCAGCAGTGCTGATTTCTTGAAGTAAATGTCAGTATTTTCAAACATCTTTCTTTTCTCTGAAAGAAATCATGGACTTCAGATTGAATTCTTTCCTGCTCTAATTCTACCATAGTCACTGACTCCAATAACCACATTTGTGTTTAATTAGGGGCATAAATAGGTACTGACTGTAAATTCCCGTTTTTCATTTTCCAGAGGAAGGTTTTTTTACAAATCACCTACTTTGAGTTTTAGAGGATATACATGGATTTAATATATAACCTTCTGAAGTTTCAGCAACAGAACATTTATAGATCTTTGATTGCAGTAAAGCAACTGAACTTCATTTCCCAATCTAAATTTAATATGCGATATTATCTTAAGTAATGGCATATAATGTCATTACAGTACATAGTATCATACTGTGAATTATGCATCCATTCCTGGCACTCCTGAGTTACCATAGTTGGCTTGAAGTAACTCTTTCTCGAGTTAATACTGCATACAACTCCAGCTGAAATCAACTGCCTATTGGCAAATGCCTTTGAGTTTCTTAACCGTTCAGCATTAGATAACAGATTTCCTGTGTTTGATTTCTATTTTGTTATTTTCAGCAGTTTTAATGCAATTCCTTTTGCTGATTCTGAATTCAGATGGACAGACAAAAATCATCTCTCCTAATATGACAATTGTAACAAGCTCTAGTCAAATCTGGTCAAGAATGTAGGAAGAAATAGAAGTTAAACTTCGCTGAGCCATAGTTCTTTCTGAGAAGCGGAACTTTTTTTTCACTCCTTGTAAATAAACAAGTAAAAAATCACATGTGAACCTGTCCAGAAATTGTTTGCTAAAAGAATGACAGATCATAGGAAACATCCCTCACTTCTCTGACATTTCTATCGCATCTCTCATATAGCCTGACACACTCTGTGGTTTCTTCTCTCTTACTATTGCTGGCAGAGTCTCTAGATGGTATCTCAAGTAAAAAATCATACTAGGGCTAATCAGAAGGGGGTGAGGTAGCTCTGAATCATCTGGAATCCCAATCTAGCAACTATTTTAATCCTGTAAGAACAAATGAAGTTGCACTAAGGGAGAGAGTGGTGTGTCCTGCTGCCTGAAGGAGACACTGACCGACTTCAGAAAGCACTGGTGTCCTCAATTTGATCATATTCCTTTGTCATGGATTATTTTTCAGAGCGGAAGGATAAACTTAACAGAGCACCAAAGCCCTCATAATTGTTTTGGAGTATTCATATTTTAAATGCTCCATATTAGAAGCACATTACAAGACCCCAGGGTGTGCATTACTGGGCAATTAAAGCGGTTCTTGGAAGGGTAACATTGCGAAGCTTCAGCCTTTTCTCTGCAGTGTGTCCAAGGGACGCTGTGATGGCCAAGGAGCACACACCCTGCTGTGCTGCGCTGCTTAATTAGCGCCGGGTTGTACTGCTGAGCCACGGGCTGTGCCGGCGGTCGAGACAAGGCAGCCTGCGGGGGACTTGGTGCAGGGCTAAGTGAGACAGTGATGCCTTCTCTGCTTCCTACAAAAGGGCTCGTGACCATCCCAGTGATGCTGGTGTCAAAGCATGCCTGAAGAAAAGAGGGAGAACATGAGATGGGAAGAGGCATCTTGGGCTCCTTGGTGACAGCCCCCATGGACCCAGCAATATCCCACCTGCAGACTGGTGCTGTGCAGGCATAAAGAGCTCTGAACATGGCCTTGGTTCAGATAGGAAGGAGTCTTATATTGCTGTGCATGGGTCAAGACACAGCTGAATTCTCAGCTGAGCAAAAGAAAGGGGGGGGGGGGGGGTTTTTTTTGCACAAAGTTCAAAA
>NW_010427459.1:11437-22624 GCF_000710305.1 Buceros rhinoceros silvestris | reverse complement strand
GGGGGGGGGGGAAGTTTTGTTTGCACAAAGTTCAAAATAGAAAGCAAGCTGCGTAGCACGTGAGGAAAAACAACCAAGGGATTTGGGGAGTGAAGGAAGGGAAATAGAAAGTCTGATAGTTAGAGCCTAATCCGACTTAGGAAAAGGGCTTCAGTTCCTTGCTCTGTCATGGACCTCTCATCAAGACTTTGGACAAATGGCATTTCTCTCTGTGCTCTGTTTCCTGCCTGAAGTGTGAAGATAGGAGCATTGCCGTGCCACCTGGGGCACAGTGAGGACAGCTGGAAGGAGGAGTGAAGGGCTCAGACTTCCTAATAACAGGGGCCAAGTAAGTGCTTCAGCGAGCTGTAGCACAGTATTGGCTTCATTCCCCTGCTTGAAGCAGAAGTGACATGTACCCTGCTGACAGTGGCTGTACGTGAAGGGAAGAGAGGTAGGAAAAGGCAATAGGAGCTGTATTTCAGCTGCACTGGCTTAAGTGGTTGCATTTGAATTTGCAGCACCAGATGTAGTTGGGAAGATCAGAGCTGCTGTTGCCCCTGAAAAGGCCCAACATAATTTCCATTCAGATGGGGGTGGGGTGGTGGGCAGTAGCTTCTCCTACTGCTCTCAAAATCTACCGCAACACTTGCAACCTGCAGAACAACAGCTGACATTGGCAGGAGCAGCAGACTCAGCTTCCTTGCTAGCTGGCCTGAGGCTCTGGCGCTCCCTGCCAAGGCAGCAGAATGCCTTCAAACCCTGCCATATTCAGCGGCCACAAGCAATATTCACACATTCAAACTCTCTCCTGTCATTAAAATTGCATCTCCTTCTCCCTACCTTTTGGAAAGGGAGAGAGAAGAAGGGTGATTGTGTACAACATTAGTATATAAGCACAAGTATGACAGATTAGTTTTATTAGATAGGTCGATTGATAGTCCTAAAAGGTGCCTGAAGAGGGATTATCTATTTTCCGAAGTTTCCAAACAGATGAGAGGTTGAAACAGAGCTGCCTTATATATCACAATGCCTTACAAAAACACAATCCCAGCCTTCCGTGAGAAGACTTCACTCCTTATCTGCTGTTAATCTGTGTAGGTCAATCAACTTCACTGGAGCTATGCTGACATCATGCCTGAAGAGATGGGGGGGAAAAAAGGGCCACTTTGTTCCAGGTTAGCCTGCTCACTCCAAAACCAGGAGAAAACCCGTCCTGCTCTTTTCTTTCACTGCATTTCTTGTTTGCACTCTGAGGAGAGGCAGAAATCACAGCAGCAGTTTTACCATCTGAAGGGCTTGGAGAGGAGCGAGGATTTTTTTGTTGTTTTAAATCAGTGACCCATGATGACACCATATGGTTTTATTTCATTTAATTTGAGCAGAGCATTAACGTTCAGCTTCTAGCAGATCCCTGCCCATTCCAGTTCTGCTGTACTACGTGGTACAAGCCCAGATGTAAGGAAGAACGGTGCAAGGAAAGAAAGGTGAAGCTGCCTGCCCGCTGGGAGGGGGCACATCTGTCACCGGGCAGGGGGATGGCCTACCAACTCATTCTGCTGAGCAGTAACACACAACGTCATGCCACTGGTACTGATGGGGCTGGCAGTGGTCAGCCTCAGGTATATACGTTGCCTAGCCTGACCTCCCAGAATAAATTGCTACATTAGGCTTTCAAAAATATTTTCCCGTTAATGCAAGTGGATTTGTGTTAGGGTGCAAAACCCACCTGGGAAACAGAAGGTGTACTTGAATAGCTGGTGTGTTGTGCAAAGCTGTGGCTACAGAGCCATCAGGACTTGAGCTGGCTGGCTTAAAGCTGACTGAAGTATATCTGCATGAGCTGCAGTCAAGCAGTGACTGCAGCGCAGAAATGTCCTCAGGCAGGTGTTTCCACTTTTATTACACTCAGTTCACATTTGGAAGGCTTTCTTCACAGTCAGGAAAGCCAGAAACTCATTAAAATCCAAACATCTAGAAGATGTCATACAGTTTGTAAAATATTGGAAGCAAACTTGATCCTGGGTGTAGGTATTTGACATCTTGGGTTTAAGGTGAATTAAGGAAATCTTAAAGGACAAAAAGAGTTTTGCTGGTCTTGGACAAAGAAACACAGGCCTGGAAGTAACCACCGGGGGCAAAAAGTCCGAATTCTAATATCATATGCAACCACGGAGCAGATATTCAACTCACAGCACCCATGAAAGTGTCCATCCCAGAAGCTAGAGATCGACCATTCCCCCACAACAAAGTCATAATCTCAGCAGCAAAAGACCAAAAGCTTCTAAAATGACAAGCGTCAGGCAGGGAGCAGGTGAGGAGCATTTCTGGTGGCAAGGTCCCCTTCACTAGCAAGATACCTCTGCCATGAAAATGCCAGAAGGAATTAATAGGAATTAATAATTTTCAAAGAGTAGACCTGCACTGCAATGACTGCAGTTCAAAGCGACATATTCTGTTACCTGCAGACTGGTGGGCTTGGGTCCTGCTAGCAGCGCTGCCGCAGTAGCATGGAGCTGGCATAGGGTACAGCCCCACGAGCTGCCAGCACACTGGTGACTGCCACACAGCACGGGCTGGAGCTGTCAGAACAGCAGCTGTGCCAGCAGGTGAGTTAAGAAGACCTACAGAAACACATGGGCTTGCCAAGGTTAAATATCTTAATCTGAAGCATGGGAACTTTTAATTGAAAGCTTTGCTTTGAGCCCATTTCCAGTTATTAAAATGCAGGAGTCTGTGCTGAATTCCTTGTGGACATTCGCTTTGATTAACAGAAGACAAGTCTGTACTAGGACAGGAGTCTTGAACTGGGAGGAATCAGATAAATGTACATAATGTTCTCAACTCTCTTGCAGCTATGCCATACCTGGTATTTGGTGTAAAACCTCAGATCTTGAAGATAAGCAGTTATTCCAGCTTTCATTTAATACCAAGGTATTTCTAGCTTTCATGGCTGCAAAGACCAGGTGGCAGTGGGACCTGGCTGCCTCCCAAGTTAAGGGAACTGGAGGCAGAGGAAAAAACCAAATGCATTCTTATTTACCTCCCTGTGAATTTCATGCCATCTCTCTGTTTTGGAGGGTATTGACTCAGGACTCTAACTTTTGGGCTTGGCAGCATGGTGTATTAGCTGTGTGTTTTCTCTGTATCCCGTAGAGTGCTCCACTGCAGTACGTGCTTGTGTGTGCTGGGTAAGTAAATGACTCCCTGTACAGTGGGTTCGTTGTGTGTGCCTCCCTTACGTTTGTCAGAACTGGAGAAAATTTCATAAAGAGCCTCTTTCCAGTAGAAGATGTTTGTCCAAAATCAAAACAAAAGCAATGCTGGGAATGTGCTAACTTAAATCTAATGTTATTTTCACCTTGGGTTTTAAAAAAATGAATAAAATTCTGAGAAGAATTTAAGCCTTATCAGAATGGAAAAAAAATTTTTTCCCTTTAAAATTACCTTTTTAGGGTGGATGAGGGACTACACTAAAAAAAAAAATTAGAATAATGTATTTAGATTTTATTGAAACAGCAGATTCCAACTACACTGAAATGTATCTGTAGAATTTTACTGAAGTTCTGAATCAAAATCACATTGAAAAGTTGAAAACTTCCACAGACAACATGAATCTTTCCCTTCCTGTTCTAGTCCTCAGTGCTCTTGGTATTATTTATTCCTTGCTTTATCATGCCAACCAAAGCAGTCAGGCACAGATGAGCACCTCGGGGTGTGGGTGCTATACAGGCTCCCAGCATAGAGTTGGTGCCCATCCTCGTAGAAGACAGTCTAGTTTTTGTATTTATAGGACAAAGCTTTATTTTTGTAATGAAAAGACAAGTCTGTTGCCAGTCTGCTTGGCTCATGTAAGTCACTATCAGAGTTCAGAGAGTATGAGCCATATGTTTGTTTACATTATCTATACTGCGTTTGCAAATGCAGCATTTGTCTCTTAGTATGTTTTAATTTACCACATAATGCACATACTGGTTTATCTTTGCCTATAGGTCTGCATTTATAACTGTGGCTATATGGAGTTAGACATTTGGGTCACATATTATATATTCAGACCCCATGAAGAATTAATAAACATTTATTCAACCATTACAGTTTTTAACAGAGTTTAATGCGCAAATAGGCTGTTCAGATCTGTGGCTTGTAACCACCCCAGCCAGCTATATGGATGTTTTTGTGTAGCACCAAGCACAGTTATTACAAATAGTAAGTCATAAGCACCTAGAACTCATCCGTAACAAGGCTATAATATCCGTGATGTAATACCTAACGTATCTGAATACAATGCATAATTAATGTGGAACCTTGCTGTATTATGAGGTCCATACGTGCGTGTGCATTTGCATAGTTGTGGAATTTTGTGAGTGCTCTGCTCTATTTCTAAATCATGTATCTGGCATCCATCTGACTAACTGCAGAGCTACGGGTTTCTGTGGCCCTTCAGCAACCTACTCTTGCTATCCTTTTCTGTTACTATTGCAAACGTTCACAGAGTACAGTGGAGGTTTGGGTCCCCTTTTCCTGGACCCCGTGTAAATACAGTCTCTGTCCACAGGCGTTAGCAGTCTCAGGTTTACCTACATATGGCTGTGCAAAATAACTAATTTGAATTAACAGAATCTGAGAAATTAAAGTCGTCTAGTTAAACTACATTACACCTTTGACTCCCTTGTTTAGAATTAAGACATCTTTAATTTAGTTTAGCTTAAATCACTTTGGAAATGAAGTAAACTAAATTCAATTTAGGACACTCAGATTTTGAATGAGCATCCGAACAATGTTTTAATGCTTTTAACCATTGCACTTGCAAAGTTAATTCAGATTAATTTTCTTGTTTGCCCCTGTGTAAACAAGCCCGTTGCCTATTCCCTGTCAATGAAACCATCTCAGCTATGACTCCTTCAACGACCCCAAATTGAGAAACAGCCTCCCAAGAACAGCAGTCTAAATGATCCTCCCACACGCACAAGTGTTTCCTCATCCCCTACATCGTCACGCAGACAACTTTTCTCCCCGTGAGCTTTAGTGAGCTCTAAGACTGATTTGTCCAGAGCTTGATACTCTGAGCCAAGCACTAGCTGGAGTAAACACAGGAGATGTGCAGCAATTGTTTAACACTATCTGGAGACCTCAATGTTCGGATTTTACAGTTCAGGCTTTTGCAGTGGAGTACTGTATTGCAGACTACAGGATACTCTTTCTGAAAATCACAATATTCTACAGAGTGTTAGTGATTTTATCCAGTTCCATTATTTCAAAACAAGGTACCCTTAACCTGAATTAAGTACTTGTTCACCTAATGAATCAGAGCACCTCCAGCTGCAAAAATTAGCATGTATTTCATTTTTGGATATAACTTAGATTGGACAAGAACAGATGTAATCAGGATTCATAGGTAGAGTAGTACAGAGGAACATAGGTGATGGTATTTAAAAAACTATACTACCTTTGCATTTTTCCTTTAATATATTATAGTCTAAGAAGGTAGTATAAGGTGGCCCGAAGATTCTATCTTGCTAATTTTAAAGGGCCACTTCAAAATGAATCATGAACAAAACAATCTTAGAAATAACAGAGAAACATACTTTTAATGCAAAAATATTAATATTTTAAAAGCATTATTATGGAAATTTCAAACTTTTAATTACCTTGCTTAATTTTAAAACCACACTGTATTTGGTTTTAATTAGACATCTTAGGAGGAAAAGACATCTTAGGAGGAAAATGTTGTCAAACATTATTTTTATCACTATGCAAAAAAAAGCCCTTAAAAAGTTGCCTTTTGGAAAATCTCAACTCACAGAAAGCACCTGCCCTAAATCTTTGCCAAAAAGTCAACCAGACAATGAAAAAAACCCAAATAAAGCCCGCTGAAATAGCCCAAGTTACTAAGTACTCTCTGATTACATAGTTAGGCTACATGTTTGTGTTCTGATTTTTCACGGAGTCAGTGCTGATGAATAAACGGTGTTTGACGGCTACGACAGTCTCAGGACTTTGACTGGTAGAAAATTAGCGTAGTTTCACTGAAACAGTTACCAATGCAACATAATAAGGAGAGTGTCCTGTATATTAATTACCCTGTGCAGAATGCATGAGTGTGTGTGGACATCCATGTACGTGCAGCTGGCGAAAAAGATACCACTGTGAGTAAAATCAAGGTTTGTAGCCACACGTCAGTTTGCACAACTTTTTCGCTGTGGATGTGCAGCTGTACGAGGCTGTACTGAGGGATCAGCATGTGCGTGTATGTGCTTGCGCATTGGTGGGCACAGCCTGGCACAGGTGTGTCTGTCTGCAGGGGTGCTTCTACTTCTCACTTACACAGTCCGGCTGCGGTGCTTTCTGAAAGCAGTGAAAGCATGTGTGTATGTGTATCCGTGTGTACGCCTATCTGCATAGGGATGGGCTGTGTCCTCCAGCTGCAAAACCATTAATGCATCAGGAGACCTGGATCCTGGTCCAGTCGCCCTCTTGATAGGCTCTGCTACTGAGCAGGCTCTGTGCCTCAGCTCCCCCTCACATCTTCTTTTTTTTTTTTTTTTTTAAAAAGCTGCAAAACCATTAATGCATCAGGAGACCTGGATCCTGGTCCAGTCGCCCTCTTGATAGGCTCTGCTACTGAGCAGGCTCTGTGCCTCAGCTCCCCCTCACATCTTTTTTTTTTTTTTTTTTTTTTTACAAAATCTGCTATTACATGGGCATATGTAATGCCGTATGTCATGGGCTCCATGTAGCTCAGTCAAGACCCTGGGTCCTGAGAGGTTCTTCAGATGCTTTGCTACTGCCTTACAGTAATATTGATCCCTGCAGGTGCCTGCCTTTGTGTGTTGGTATTTGGGTGTTCATCTGTGTACTTTGTGGCTGGCTATTTGTAGTTTTGTTGAAGAGTTTATCTTCCCCTATGTACATACAGAGCAGGAGGAGGTGGAAAGGAAGGAGTTATTAAATGCCAAGCGGATATGCAATAAATCCCATTGATTTTACAAACTCCAACTTGTCTTCAATCTCTTGCCATTCTTTATCCTGGGGGCATTGCAACAAACCCCTATTTTAAATACCTTTTCTTTCCCTTCCCCCTTCCCCCTCCTCCCACTCCCCAAAAAAGTGTCGATATTTTATTTGGATTTTTAACTTCGCTTCATAACAGTTGTTTGACCTCCTGACTCATGTGAGTCACATAAATTCTGGGACTTTATTCAGGAGCCATGTTCCTGCTATTGAATAAGCAATTTGGGAGGGTGAATTAATGACTTGTGCTGTTGCTGGAAAGTCCCTGAAGAAATATTAAAATTGCTTGCAGTCTGAATCAATACTCACTGAACACCCAGCATGAGGACCTGGGCTTTTTAATGGCTACAAGCAGTGGCACTCGGTAGAGGAAGGGGAATTCCTGTACACACAACGCACTGCGCACACAACCGACAGCAGTCTTCCCCCAGCCTTGCTGGCTTTTCAGCAACAGCCTATTCTTGTGCAAGAAATCTGGTACAAGCGGATGCCTGCTGTGCCAGGGAAGGGACTTGGAGTCTGGTTCCCCTGTCTCCCTCCCAAGAAGATCATGCAGGATTTGCAAAAGCCGGCATTGGGGCCCTGTGCTCAGCGCTTGGGTTAGCGTGCTCTGGCACAGCCTGCGAGACACAGGGAAGGTCGATTATTTGTGGCATTATGAGCATGCTTTATGTCGGCACTGTGCTTTTTTCCTCTCTGAAGGGGAAAAACTGTGCAGTGATAGATTCATGTGTGCTGCAGTGGTCTGGGAAGAGGGCTGGGCTGTTCGGCAGAGGCAGGTCTGTGAGGTGGTTCCGTGGCTTTGGGTGCTGAACAGTATTTGCATCCGTCCACAGCACTGGTTGTGTTGTGTTTCTGATACTCAGTAGGTTTTGCTTTCTTATGTTGGCTTGTGCAACCCTGCTTTGTTAAGAGTGACTGCCTGATGCTTTTGGTCATTGAGCAAAGGTGTCACTTCACTGGACCAGCGTATTTCAGTGGCTGTTGGTGCAATCCTGTATGGTCCTGAGTGCCCTGAGGGTCCACCAGCCTCACTAAGACATGAACGGGCTCGCTGTGCTCCTTGCTGAAGCTTTTGCTGTTTGTTACTCACTGGGCTGACAACAGACAGATGTTGCCTGCACCCTCAGTTTTGCTGCAGGCCCTCTCTGGCAAGGGTGACTTTTGTGGACAAAGTTTTCAAGTCTGCTTTGAGAATGCAGCCCGTGTTTTGCCACTGCAGTCGTGAATGGCTGTTTTGTACTCGCTTGTTGGGTGCCTGTTACTGAGTATTAACACCGGGGTGGGTGTGCTTTGTATGACCACATGTCTGTCTCATTGATTCCATCAGTATTATTTTGTAATCGTGTGTCTCTGTGATTGAGTTAGTGTGCATTGCAGGGCTCCTGTGTATTGAATAATGATGTCAGGGACTGGGTTGTTTGACTGGGTAATGGCCTCTTTTCAGTGTTGTAAGTGAATGTGTCCTTCTCCTGTTTCCCTGTCTCAGCTGGGGCAGGATCATTTACACTAGGTGATTCCTTAAGATGCTCACATGCACTAAAAGAACATCCCTTTGGCTCCCAAGCTCTCCCCACCAGCAGGGCGTGCCGAGGGTTAGTGTGTGTGCGACGTACAGGGTGGCACATCTGGCTGGTTCTCACACTTCAAGGTCTGTGGCCACTTACTTGTGAATAACTGTGTGTGTGTCAGGGTATTTCTCAGGCTATGCAAATATGTTTACATGTCTGTGTGCCTTCTGGAGCTCTTAGGGGGTTGCTAAGACTTTTCAGTTATGTTTTTGGATAAGTCTCCCTATCCTAGGTTTCTTCACAAACATATGCAAGACTATACAGTGCAGTTTCAAAAGGATTTGACTGAGTCTGCGAAGGGATCTATAAATGACTACGCATGCCTATGGTGAAGAGCACACTTGCCTTTGCAAGGGTCTTCTTGTGTGACTTTCTATATTAATGCACAGAAGGGCATCCGTGTCAGTTAGCAGATGCCTCTGATCTGTGTGTGACTGCCTGGCAAAGTTCCCATGTGTGAACTGACCTGGGTCTCTTATATATGTAGGAGAGAATGGGTTCCTATGTCAGCAGCATTTAGCAGTAAATATATGTGTTAAGAAATTTTAAATGTGCAATGAATCTCTGGGTTTGTGCAATGGCTTCTGACTCATGTGGATATTGTGCACTAATGCCCTACGACAGTGTAGCCACATTCGGTCTCTTGGAAATGAACGAGAGAGTTCAGTTATTTTTCAGCTGGTGATTATGTGTCATTGCCGCGTGGATTTATTTGCTCTGTGCAGACAATGTGCCTGGCATTGGGCCTGTTCTGCACTTCCTCAGCCATCAGGATTTGGCCCAGCAGCAGCCACATCCAGACAAAGTCTGAAAAAGGCTGTGAAAGATCAAAAAAACTTCCAGAGAGAGCAATACCCTCTCACCAAAATGGCCTATCAGGGAAAGACTCATGACCTCTGTCAGTCAGGTCACCTATATGGCTGGGATTTAGCAAGCCGGTGAGTTTAGCTTATATTTTTCAGTGAGGTTGCTAACAGGTAACTCCTTAGTCCTCCTTACATTATCTCAAGGCTTGTTACTTCCCCTGCCTCTTTGTTTGTGCTCTCCCACTCTTTTCCCTCCTTCCTCCACTGTATTCCTGCCTGCATTTGACCTTGAACAGATGACACCATCCTTAGCCCACCCACTGCTTTACCAGCTCCCACCCCTCAAACTGGGGTAACAGCACCAGGGTAATAGGAGAAGGAAAAAAATGAGGGAGTGAGGAAGGTAGAGGGGGGGGAGAGAGGGAGGGGGAGAGAGAGAGACCTGTTTGAAAATAATTGGAGGCTGTTAAACAGAGGAGCCCAGCATATCACTCTAGTAATGGAAATAAATTCCATTGTATTTGCATTTTAATTTTCCACATAAACAAAGGCCCGGAGTGTGCTGGCTTCGCCAGAATCACCGGCCAGAATTTAATTAGAAATGAAAAGTTTATAGGGTCCTCTTTAATGCGATTAATGCACAGTTAACATTTATCACATACATATGCTGGAATCGCCTTTTTTAAGCAACCACCGGCCATGAAATGAATTTCTTTTCAACTTTTTTAGCGTGCGTGAGGAAGGCTGTCTCTGGTGAGGCGGTCCAGTGAGCACACTCCTGACAGCTTGGTAAACTGCAGCCCACAGAGGCTTAGTAGCCCCCATCCTCACTGAGGAAAGTTCAAGGTGGCTTAGAGGGAAGCATGGTCTAGTGGTTAAAGCCTGAGGTTGGGAGTCAGGGGATCTGGGTTGTATTCCCAACTCTGCCACATGCTCACTGCATGACTGACTTGCTCTCAGCATCTGTTTCTCTGGGTGTTAAAAATAAAAGAGAAATCAGCTGGAAGAAGTTATCTCAGCCCCAGATCCCTCTGTGTCTCAGGCTCTCCAGAAACTTATCCAGCCTTGTTGTATGGGATCTGGATTGGATCCTGCACTGAGCAAACCTCTCAGCTCATTTCCCTGTGCCTGAGGATCCCCGCGCCAGCCATGGGGACAGTGGAGCACCTGCAGCACTTGCCTGATGTGAGAGCCTGGGCCTCCTGGAGGGACTTCTTTTGCGTTGCCCTGGCTGCCTGTGTGCGCCAGGCAGTGCTGATCCCTGCGCCTGCGTTTGTTTGGATCTCACATTGTTTGCGTGAGATAGGAGTCTTCATGCTGAGGAGCATGAGGCAGGAGCGGAACAAACTCTGCCTGGCAGCGTGGGAGCCCTGGCAACCCTGCCGCGAAGGGACCTGTATTCATTGCTGAGGCAGCTCTGTGTTTCTTAAGAGGATTCTCTCATGCTGCTTTGGTCCAAAAACCTGCTAAAAATGGCTTGTGATATACTGGGGCCATCGAGCCTGAAGTTCAGATCCTAACATAAACCTAATCAGGAGTAGCCACCAGCTCTCCTTGTGGTAGGGGTAATTACACTGTCCTCACCCTGAGGGGCCCTGAGCACTTGTAAAAAGCTTTGAGCTTGTCTGCATGGGGACACTAGGAAAAGCGAGTCTAAATCTAGCCAAATTATCAATATCCTTTGCTTGCAGAGCACAATGTTGAGATAAAAGGCCAAAGGTGAACAACTCCCCTATGAGACCATGCCCCCCATTGTGCTTTGCTTATGCTACCTCCCCTGCTCTGGCTGTGTGACATAGGGAGCTACAGTCCGTCTCCCC
>NW_010427459.1:0-11323 GCF_000710305.1 Buceros rhinoceros silvestris | reverse complement strand
CCCCCCCAAATCCTTTCCCAGCTTGCAGACAAGCAGAGCAAATAAACCAGGCCCATGGACACAGAGTGTTAGCGTGTTAGGGACACAGCAGGGGAAGGAGGAACATGAAACCTCTATTGATCCCTTGAGGAATGATGTCCCTTCCTTATCTTATCAGATCCTCTTCACTCTTCAATTATAGTCTGTTGAAATTGGCCTCTTAACCCAAACAAGATAACCTGGGTAATGAGGAGAAGAGTGGGAGGGGAGGGGAGGGGAGAGGAGGGCAGAGTCCAGTGCATTAACTTATGTCTGTTATTAGAAATATCTCCTTTAGCAAAACCCTCTCTGCCCCACTACCCCCAGGTATGCCCTTCTTGCATCATGTATCAGATAAACTAGCACACATCCACTCCCTGATGAATTTATCATGCCACGTACACCCTCATTCCCTCAGATGCACTGGGTACCCCCAACAGGCACGTGTTCCCACATGTGTTTGTGGGATCTCTGTGTGCATGTGTACCTGCCCTGCTGTACACCTTCTGTCTTCACACATCTCAGCAAGTGCCACTCTCTTTTACACACACTCGCACACATTTGTGTTGCTGACGCTGCCCATCTCACCAGCTGCATTCATTCTCCTCAGCATGTAGGTGGTATGGATGCCATAGCACCTTATCCCCAGAGCCACCCAAAAGAACAGCTGACAAAGGTATAAGCACCGCATCTGTTGCAGCCGCAGTTCATCAGTGCATTCACACGACTGCCTTGCCACTTGGAAGCAACGACACAGAATCCTGTGCAGAGCCCCACAGAACTAGAAAGGCTTCCCAAGTCACATATTGCCATGCCTTTGCTCACCTCAATGACGTCCTGCGTGTAACTGCAGAGTTATGGCATTGTTTCCATGGTTAAAACTGTTCTTAGTTCTTACACAGACCAGTAATACCTGTTTGCTATAAGTCTATACTCCCAGTTGGACGTGTTGCCCTAGTGATATGCCCAGCTCCTCCCCGTACACATGTCATGGGGTATAGGGCACATCTCACCCAAATATCCATTACAGAGAAGATTGTCTGATGGAACAATAGAGACTCAGCGGTCTATCTGCACAAATGCACCCGGGTTTCCATGCTCAAGTTACTTCACTGTGCACAGAATGATCCAGGACCACATTCAAATGGTGCAGAAGGTGCATTCACTTTGGAAAGGTGGTGCTCTAAGCAGTACAAAGGCTTCATTTACCAGGCTGGCACCCTCCTCTTGCACTCTTCTAAAGCCTGTATTCCCCAGGATCACTTTAGCCCCTGCCTTTCACTGTGCCAGGGATATTTCCTTGTATACACATCCACCTGAAATGGGCCACGCTACCTTCCGTGTCTCCCTGTGCCACCAGCTCTGCCAGTTTTGCCTGCTGGGCACGAAGACGCATGGGGGGGCCACCCATAGGCATGTATTTTTCTTTAAATATTTGCAGGTCACAAAAATTCACGTAATCTGAGAAAAGAGGCTAGAATCATGGCAGTCATCTTTTTTACAAATTTACACGTGCGCTCTGCAGTGCAAGCATACAGACTCACCGGTGCAGTTCCTCCCTGCCCTCCAGCTTGTGCACCCCACAGCAATCCACACACAGACAGACACACTTAGTCCGTCCCCATGCTGGCTGCCTCCATGTGCAGAAACCCCCGACTCAGGCACACACATAGCCTGAAATCATTCAAGCCATGTGAGGGAGCTGGATGTCAATACTGAATGATTCTCTGCATCTTGTTTGGCACAGTGGCCAAGACTGTCTTCTGTAAAACCACAGCAAGTCTGGTTTTGACACCAGCCAAGTCAAATCTGCCTTAGCCTTTTACTCCATCCTTATCTCTTGCCCTTTCTTCCCCCAACCCCACCCAGCTGTGCTCGCCACCCGCTCAGGAAGCTTCATGTTGTGGCTCCCCCACTGCAGAGATAGCACTGCAAACATTGTCTCTTTAAAACTCTAAATTTGCTGTTCGTTCCATATGGAGAGGGAGTTTGTGACATTGCACCTTTTCCACTCAGCCTCTGCTTGCACAGCCTCGGCCCATTTGTATGAAGCATGTCCCAGAAATACACTTCCCCTATGCCCTCAGTATGCAAACATCATCTTTTCTTCAGAAATATTATTCCTTCCTTTCCTCGTCTCTTCTATATTTCCTCTTTTCCATTTGATTTTATAAATAAGTGTGAATGTATTTTTGTGTATAATTTATGTATAAATGTATAATTTTTCAAGCTCAAAAGTTTAAACTTAGAGAACCTAGAAAGGGCCTAAATTTAGGCAAATATTAACAGCAGATGCTCTTACATAGCTACATTGTGCTGTGGTCTTCCTTTTTAAAGGCATATGACCAAAAACTGTTCGTAAAAGAATTGAAAGAAACATGAGTATATTGAAAGGCAATAGCTCCTCCAAGAAATGCCCAAATGTTAGTGCTCCAAGACTCTATCACTATTTTAAAGTGAGAGCTTGAAAATGGGCAATGGGGTAATGAGGTTGCCCTCATATTTCAGCCCATCTTGAAGAAAATGAGAAGCAGTTCCAGGCATCAAAGGGCTGGGATATTAACTCTCCCTGACTAAGAAATGGGTACTGCTGTTGTTCCCAGAACCATCCAAACTACCCTGGTGGTGCAGGGCATCCAGTCTGGCAGATATGCGAGAGTTTCTTTTGTGACTTTGTCATCTGGCCACAGTCTCTGCTTTTCCTCATATAAATTAACAAGCAGACATCAATCTGCCTTGCAAAACCTGGATACCACCCCTCTCAACTGAAATACAGTGATGGGCATTTTGAGCAGAGCTGATTGCTATGCTTGATGCAGTTTGCCTCCCAAGAGAGATGGGCGTTTAGCCCTGTGCCTAGGACACGCGGAGAGGGGAGGGTGCTTACCTTGGAAGAAGGAGGAACTATTCAAAATGGAGCCGTAGGAATAAAAATTAAATTGGCCCCCAGGATAGAACAGTTAATGGAGGCAAACTCCAGCGTATTTTTATGTCTATGCATGTGTGCACGTGTTGGGGGAGTTGCTAGAAGCCTGGGGAACAATACACCGTGCAGATTATAGAAACAGTACAAGAACTGCACAACTGGGGGATGACAGCAGCAAGAAATGTCCCATTTCTGTTTTTCATACGGGCTGAGACAAGCCACCAGAATCTCCCTTCCTGATTTAATGGTGAGGTTTGGGTAAATGTTTCATACATAGCATTTTCTGGGAACCGTATCTGTGAACTCACAGTTCGTTAGCTCAGGCTTTTGGCACATCACTCTTCCTCCTCTCTGTCAAAACTAGTACATGCATAAATCCCAAGCCAAACAGAGGACAAAGGAATATCCTTCCCTGACCACACTGAACTCCTGCATATGCTTCCTTTAGCCTACCAGCATTTTGTGTCGTTGTCTACGTGCCTGCCCAGAGATACAAGTTCCTGCCAAATACTCATATGTAGTATCCAACCAGCAGGTGCATTTCCCAAAGGTATCTATCTGCATTGCACTCACAATCCTCATATAAACATCCTATAAAAAACCACCGTGTAAGTCTGCTTTTTCCTTCCCCACATCCACCTTCAAACTTGCCTACGATATATACATGTAAGTACCCTCTATGCTCCTTCTGTCCCATTGCTCCTCCTCAATATCTATATGGACAGACATACTCTGTCCATACATCTCAAACACCTCACGCATACATCCTGACACTCTTCACACCCCAACCACAGTTATTCCTCTCCTATGTCTCCAGGATTGAACTATTGTGTTGGCCATTTCCCAGCGACAAGGGGTCTAGTTACAGGGTTATTGATTGGTTTTCATGCAGACAGATGGATCTGCCTTGTGTCTCCCCACCAAAATCCACCTCTGTATGGGCTGATTGTCACTGCTCCAGGGATAGGATTTCACCAGGAGACCACCCTCCATGCAAACATCCTTCACCCAGGCCACGGATGGTAATAAATGGAGTCAGGCTGAGCCATAATAAAAGCAATTGAGTGGGTTACCTGTGCAGACATGAGATTTATACCTCCTCATATTTGATGTGATTGTTTTATTGAGTTCTCAGTGCAGTTAGGATGCCGTTTATTTATTTATTTATATGCCTACTTATCGGGGAAGACGGGGGAGGCTGTCACAGTCTAGCTAGTGTTCAGGCTCTGTCTTGTCAGATATGAGCCTAAAGAAGAGGGCTCCACAGTTTTGCTCCATCTTTTACCCCAACTTGAGTTTGGTGGGTGAACCCTAACCAGATATCTCATTTCTTATAGCAAAGGTGTTTGTTTCAGGATCCCTGAAACCTTGAGGACTGTCTGAATCATGAGCCTAGTGGAAGCTAAGGGGGTGGTGTAAAGACAGACATGTGTATATACTGATTTTCTAAAAGAACCTCTTGAAAGAAATTCCTATTTGCGCTGTGTCTGTTTTGGACAATGGGCTGTGATCTACGCACCGAGCCTCTTTATGCTATTGCAGCAGAAGTAATAAGCACCAGCATTGCTCCTGACTGTCATCACGTGTGAGCGTTGAGAAATATTAGCAGGTGCAAATTGATTGGAAATGAATATTTGTAAGTGCACTCTGAGGAGTTTGGAAACCAAGTGATTAGATGTGTGATTTTCAGATGGGTAGACAGCCATGGAAGTGCTACAAAATCAGCACTCTGTTACTGGCACTAGAGAAAATTGGAAGCCAGTGCTGAATATCATGCTGTCTAGTATTTCATCACAAGCCTAACGGTGTTTGTTGTGGGTTTTCCAGCTCCTCTAGTCAAGTGATTGCACAAAAATTTCAGTTCTCATTTAATAAAGGATGTTTCCAGTGCATGGGGGGGCTTGAAAAGGGGCCAGTCGGCTCTCTGAGGACTCAAAGGAGTGCATTGTTAATGTGGTTTTAAAGTTGGTTAATGGGAGTCAGATATCCAAATTCTTTCCAAAATTTAGGTTAGAAAAGAGAAAACAAGTAAAAATAAACCCACACTGTATTACAAGAACTCATGATTTTTGTGCCAATTGCATGATTAGGCTCTGCCTTGGCATTTTTAAACAGTTGGGACCGGTAAATATGGCCATGCGTGCATAGGCTCCGATAGATTAATTACGGTGGAAAAATACTCATTTCCATTAGCTCGCAAAGAATGATTGTTTGAGAGAAAAACTCAAACCTCTCTGATGCTTTCATGGGTAGTCATCGTCACCGGAGCCATGGGATTTCCTAAAGCCTTAGTAGCTGCACGGATGTCAGGCCAGTGAAAAATGCTTTTGGAATTCTCTACTTTTCCATTTATAGAGACAGTCCCCAAAAGTGGGATCCCTAAATATTTTGCTGATTGTAAGTAGAGAGCCTAAATTGCATTTGAATTTCAACATGCCTTCATTAAAGACCATGGAATCTAAGTGAAGCTCAACCTTCTTCAACTGTTTTATTCAAATAATATAGAAATCTTTTGTTTGAATGGGCTTTAGGATCAGAAATGGACTTTGGAGATATTCGATATATGGCTGAAAACATGTCTGTATTTTGTATGCATCATGTCATCATATCATAAAGGGTCCAGCTCGCCTGCTAGAGCACATTATCTGTCTCTTTAGCCAACACAAGATTATTTCTTATTATATGTTTGCTTGTTACTAATGCCATCTAGTTATATACATTCCAAGAAATCAGGAGTTCCTATGGGATGCAATTCCACAACTCAGTGGACCTCTGTATCAGGGGATACCTTCTGCTACCATTTAAATGTTTCCTTTCTTGTTTCCATCCCTTCAGTCCTGGCTATACTGCTTTGTTTAAACGTGAATAATTCCTCTCCTGTTGGAGGGACTGTGCCCTTCAGATCACTATATTGTTCTCACCACTTTGGCATTGCTTGGCTAAGCCAGTTATATTTTCTCCTCTTTTATCCCAAAGTCAAATGAGTTTCTTCACATAATAGTGATTCTGGTAAATGAGGTTTAGCTCCATAAGACTCACTCACCCAGCACTGAAATGCAGCTACCTCTACAGCAGAATGCAGCAAACATTCCCTAGATGCAAAAGCTTGAAAATGTTTAACTTCCAGCAAAAATCAGGCTTTCTGTACATCTATACAAAAAAGGAAGGCCTGGGATTTTTAGGTGATAAAGAGACCAATGCGGTACTGAGCTTCAAGGTTCACAGAACAGGGAGCTCAAAACTTCCCAGGCAAAACCAATTTTACTTGCTAAACTGTCTCTGTTAAGCTAATATCTCTGCAATATGAAAATAAGAAAAAATGTGTCTAGCTTATTGTAGTTCCCACCATACAACCTTCCACTACCCAGATATGAGGAATAAGACAAAGAGAAATGCTATGAGCATTCATTTACTCTTTCAGCTGCAGTAACATTGTCTGTAACCTCTGCTTTATGAGCCTGTCCTTTATTTGCAATGATAAAAAGAAGATAATACCAGGTTTGTGTCTGATGGAACATAATGTGAATTTAAAGGAATGTATTCCCTGTAATAAAGCCCTGTGTGACCTGATCGCTTGCGTTGCTCAGCTGAAAGCAACTGCCAGTAGAAGACTTCTACCTTGAGAGCATGCCCTGATGCAGGAAATCATCAGGTAGTCCTGGGCACCTTAGACTCAGCATCAACCAAGGGAGAGGATTCCTGCTAGGATCCTGAGTTTCTTCTCTGCACGCTAAGTGCCAGGTTGTGAGACCTGGTAAATGCTATCGGGGACTGTCAGACGCCCCGGCCGTGCACCAACACACTGTCGGTCAGAGGCTAATGCAGCCTGCACGGCCAGTCTAATCCTTGGCCTCTCTATTGAGAAAACTGACTTGTGGCTACTGAATACTGGTAGTGGTGATAGATTCGTGTGACACACACGCAGAGGCTTGCCAGTTAAAACTGTGCGATTCACCTTGTGTTCACTGCAGGCCATGCAGCCGTCACTACTTTTGCTTACTAGGAACAAGCTGCCATTAGAGATACTCTGTACTCTTCCAACTTCTTCCTAGACTCATCAGCTGTCCTCCAAGAACTCCAGATTTGTTTGGTGGCAAGACAGGGAGAAATTCACCAGTGTCCTTTGAGGAAATTCTCAAGTGAGGCTAGCGAGAGTGACTCAGAAAGTTCTGTGTGCATTAACATTGATTTCTTCCGCGTATGACACAGCACCTGCCCTAATACGCCTGCCTTTTGCCAGGCTCGATTGTTTGTCTTAAGACATTATGTTTACCTGAATCGAGGTTCTGTTCAATACTATCTCCCTGTTTTTAGTGAAAGGTCACACCGAGTTTTACAAAGGTAGTTAAATATTGTTATTTTCATTTTAAAGATAGCAAAGCAGCCTCATAAGGAGTCCACGTGACCTGCCAAGATCAACCTGAAATTTAATGGCAGAACTGGCAAGAGAAATCTGATCTCCTAATATGACATTCTTTGCTCTAAACTACAGGTCTGCCCACAGCCACTGAAAGCAGCCACATGCTCAATAATATTTCAATGTACAAGAATGTTTCACTGATCATTATAACCTGAATCAATGTGTGTGTCTTTCCATACGTATTTTTAGAAAGCACATCATTATTGGAGATTTGAACTAGGAATCATTAGCCAATTGTTACATAACAAAACAGGAAACATCTCCCCAAACCAAGTGCTTAACGCTAGAAATTAATGTATACCCAATACCTAAGAGAAGATTGAAAAAACAGCTAACAGCTTGACTGAGATAATAAATGCTAAACTCTATTCCTTGCCATGGGCTATTAGTTAGGTCCACTCTCAGGAACTCAGGGTCCAAAGTCTATCTAGAAGGCTGGCTGAACTCTGTAACACTTTGGCTTTGGCATCCTGGGGTAAGGACTAACTGGGAGTTCCTAGTACTGAACCCAACCACAGGAGCGCTGGGAAACAGGGACAAACTGGGTGGTGGGAGGAGATACCTTGCTTTGCCATTCTGAACCTGTAAGGAATTCATCAGAGAGAAGCAGGAAACAATGCGTAAACTACAATGTCCATTGCATCACTTGCTGCATAACCGTGAACATGTGCCCACGATGTGCTCCATCTGGATCCTACCACAGTACACCATCTAATTCAAAAGATTTTTCTGGGGTGATTATTATCTCATGAAACTTAGGCTAACTGTATGTGCCGCAAAACAAAGGAAAAATTCTCATTATCATCTGCCTCCAAGTTCATGCTTGGGAGACTGCCGCAAGGCGTACAGCAGTGCCTATACGCGGTTGAAATATTCTGACCCAAAGTGACCAAAGGTAACTTGTTCATAGACACAGGATAGATGGAACAGTTCGGGCTGGCAGGGTGCTCAGGAAGCAAGGTGCTCAAGTGATTTAAAATAATCAGTAGTTGCTTACCAAAGAATTAAGAGCTTCTATCGCCTGCTTCTCAATTACAAGCACCGTGTTTACATATTTGCATGTGTATCCATATACACCTATACACACACCTACCCAGCCAATAGGTTTGTGCTCTATAGTACCTAACGCACAAAGCAGGAACAGGAAAGCTCCCAGTGCAGAGATAACTGCTCTATCTTGATCCTGTCAGTTCCGGTGCACTGTGCTCATTAAGTAGTATACTCTCTAGACTTTTTTTCCATAATTAAAGGAAAACTACCACATAGCAGAAGACTGTGTTCTTTTTCCTGAATCTTGCTTGACAGGGTAGTGAAGTCATGTTTTCATCAGAGTTTGTGTCTAGGCTTTACCTGCATCAGTTCGGTTTGGTAAGAGCAAGGTTCTGATAAATCTCAATGCTGAATTGCATGTCATCCCAAATGTGTCCGAATATTCTTCGTGCAATACTCACAGAGCAGTGCAATGTAGGCACACAGAATTTGTGTATCACAAAAAATAATTAAGGGAAAATAGATTTTTAAAATATTTAGGGAGACTTTAAAAATGAAATTGAAACTGCATTGTTTTGTAGTCTCTCACCCTTTAACACCTTTGTTAACGTTAGACTAATCCCCAGAAATAAAGAAAATAAAATGTAATTAATACATTTTCAGAAAATCTTATAATAACCAAAAGTTATTTTTTTCCATGTATATAGAGGTCTCAGTTTTGAAGTACAGTATCTAGGGCATAAGACTATCCAGGGACAGAAGTAAGTCCTCTTTTCTGTAAATGCCTCGCCTATAGTCTCAAGATGTTAAACCGCCCAGGGATGTAGCTCTAACAGTTCTGGACACTGGGACAATGCAGATTTTGCTTTGGAAGTTCCACATTTTGTGAAAATAAGAAGACAGATATTTCTAGAAGGTTGTTTTTTAAAATTGTCATCTACCTGAAGCTGCTCAGAGACTCAGAGCGTCAGATTAACTCCACTTACTGATTCTACCACGAGTAAGGGATGTGCCATTACAAAGGACTGACAAAACTCTGTATATGTATTTTGACAACGAGAGAGAGAAAAATGTATATTGAAATCGTGAACTTAGTCCCGTCTTTGTGTTTTGTGAGTTTTGTGAGCTGGAGTCACAAAAGTGTATATGACCAGTGATGTGATGGGCTCACTCCCTCGCGGATGTGAGTTTTGGAGAGCCTCGTGTGAAGATGAAGAGTGGGAAGCCGGGCCTAAATTTTTTTTTTTAAATGGAGGAAATTTTAATCATATGTAGCCAAACTGCTCTTGTGCCTTGGTGACTACACACTCAAATGCCATCACAGAATGAATCTAACAAGGTGGGCCACAGCTAAGCCTCTTTAATACAATAGTACTTAGCAGCTACAAGGCACTTGTCCTTCTCAAAGCATTTTATAAGCACAATCTAACTGACATCTGTTCCCACCTCCATCTGAGAAAGATCAGTTTTCATTCCAGGGTGGGAAAACTGAGGTACAAAACCTCCAAAGCGCTGCTACAAACCGATAGTGAAGGAGGGAGCAAAACCTGACGTTCAGCCTTCTGCCTGGGACGTCGCAGCCCAGAGAGAAGGCGGTAGGTCAGCAGGCACAAGGCTGAGACTTCAGTGGCATTTGGATGGTAATGTCCCTTGAGCTAGCTGAAGTATACACGTGTGTTGGGTCCATATACGCTATTCCTCCAAAGAGCTCACAGCCGTTCCTCTGGAATTCTGTACCACCAGCTTAATTCCTCCCAGGGATAGCTGACTGTCCTTCCGCAGCTGCCTTTGTAAGGTGTCTGAATGTCAAACTGTTATTATTTCAATACCTGACTGAGAGAGTAACAGAGACCTGGAGGTTTTTTAGGAGGGTGTATAATTAGCCGATCAGTATTATGTTACCCTGTGCATAACTTAATAACCATTTTAATACAGATGGCACACACAGGGATAATTTCCTAGGGTAGCCTAGCAGTATATTACAGAGACAGTGTGTCTGAGGGAATCTTTCTTAGCCAAGGTACATTCCACTAGCTAATTCTACCTGCTGTTTTCAAGATGATTTGGGATAATTCCATATCATTTGCAAAATATTAAAACTCATTTATATAGGATGCCAGATTTAGAAATACACCGTCTGAGTTATTAGACATATTTTGATAAATCTGCCATGAAAAGCGCTAGACAAAAAATACCACCACATTTTCCCTGCTATTTTTTTTTCTTTCCTTCCCTTGCTATAAATACACCAGGTTTTAAAAAAAATAAATCTGGCTAAACTCGTTATATATCACAAGGGCCAATATACTGACTTGTGCATTTGTTATCTGTGCAGACACTAGAAAAGCCTGCATGCATATTTAAACATACCCTATATACATTTATTTGAGTGGGAAGAGCCATGTATTTGGGATCGCATACAAAATTTCATCTATTCTTAGTCTGTCAGCAAGGCGTTTCGTGCCTATGTATGTGCCCGTAGCAAACATCCCCGTGTTACCCTGTGTCTAGGGCTTGTGTTTGGGCACAGTCAAGGTATCTATACATATATTAAAACAGCGTAGTTACTTTAACTGTCTGCCTAAGAGTGTTGCGTGTTGCCGAGGTGTGCAGATCTGATATATGTTGCGTTTGACTGTGCAGGCATGTGAACAGCCTGAGCACTTTACAGTGTGTTAGTACTTGATTACATCTATCACCGGTCTTTTTCTCCTGCATCGATCACCACCTCCCCACCTTTTTTTTTTTCTCCCGTCATTTTTGCCACCTCAAACCTGAGACCAAACCTGAGTCCCTCCACCAACAGAAGTGGCACCCTAGCAGCCAGGGGAGGAGGTGAGGGAAATCATTCGCTGGTGCCGAATCGTTCCTGGTGCTGCTCAAGCTCCTGCTAGGGCAGGATCAGCCCGCGCCGGGAGCGCAGGGGCCGCAGGGAGCAGCGCTCCCCAGCCGGGGAAGGCACCGCCCTG
>NW_010427458.1:25993-28153 GCF_000710305.1 Buceros rhinoceros silvestris | reverse complement strand
CTCAACATGCCCCCTTTTATGAGTTCATTCACGGAGGCATATTCTCCTTCCCGGAAGCTTGGGAGAACCACAGCTCTCTGGAAGAAGAAAGCTGGACAACAGGAGAGCATCCGGTTCCTCCATGTTGAACCCAGGACACGATCACAGTCCAAAGCAGAGTGGTGGGTTGGTGCCTCTCTTTGGAAATCCCAGCCCTAACACATAACGTAGCCAAGGATGTCATGTGGACGAGCACCTCTGCTTCCCTTCACGGAACTGACAGAAGTGCTTGGGATGATGAGGAAACATCCCTCACCCATGTGGTGAATGATCTCTGCCAGTGACTCGTCTGCAGCTGATCTCAGCCTGAGCTGCGTAGCCTGGGCTCGAGGGCTGAGCTGTGCTGGACAGGACAGATGAGATGGTGCTTCTCACAGCCAGTGCAGCGGAGCTCTGGGGACGTCTGTGGGTACAGAGGCAGGGGTGAAGCGTGGCAGAGAGGCAGAGAAAGGGGATTGCTCCAGTCTTGTTTTGAGCTCACTGCAGGGGAAGGAAACCAGCAGTGCTTTGATAGGCAAGTGTGTCTGTTCTCCTTGGACCCACCTGGGGAGCCCCCCAGCCCTGGGAGGCCGGGGGTGAGTGGTTTACATAGCACGTAGATCTGTTGAGGTCCTGTCATGCGGGTAGCTCTGAGGAGCAGTGAAAAGACCTCCACATTGTATTAGATCCTCCACATTGGTGTTTAGTCTCTGTGGGTTCCTCCTTTGGTGACTGCAGTTCAGTGTCCCATGGAGTGGATGTGACATCTCTGGGCAAGTGCATCATTTCATGCTGCTAGAAGTCTTTGTGCAGCCCCAAATGGCCCCACAGCCCAGACTCTTCTCCTGCTTGCTGCAGCACCATGATAGAAAATTCAGACTTACAGAGATGCAGCCGGTGCCCAGGCTGCCTCTGGAGGACCTGTGCATCCCAGCTTTCCTCACCTCCCAAGGCAGTGCCCGTCCAAAGCTCAGTCCCTGTCACAGCTGCACATGAGGGCGGAGAAGAGCCAGCTCCACCCTCGGGGGAGCGAAGCAAGAATTAGAAATACTTCAGCAGAGAGACCAGGCTGGGGCGATGAACTTCTGTTGGCAGCCCTACCAAAAGGAGCTGTGGGCCCGGGCTTTCGAGTCAGGCATGACTGGATTGGGAATTCTGGTGTGTGTAAGAGCTGAAGAGTGATAAACCCAAGAGACTTCGCAGAGATACCGACAAAGATCCGGGCCTTGTCCTGGCATAAACTTGAGTGAATGCTACTTGGGTGAGGGAGTACAGTCGATTTAGAGGGTGGGAGAGCAAGGATGGAAAAGGGCCCACTTGTCTCAGGATGGGCAATTTTTATGAAGACACCAGCTTCTTACTTATTGCCCTCCTGCTCGTTTAAGGACTGGGTGTCCTGCAGGGCTTGGTGCAGCGGCAGGGTGGGAGGGTGCTGGCTAGGGGAGCACTTGGGCGTAGGAAATGCCCAGTTTGCCTTAGGGCCGGGGCTGTTTACAAGCTGCCGGTGCTGGTGGATTGTTTCTTTGGGTCATGGTGTGCCAAGTATTGTTTAGTTTAATAGCCCTGTTAATAGGATTATATTTGCCTGGACTGTTACGTGGGGGAAAACGATTCCTACTTTGAAAGGAAAAGACACTTCAGTAGCGATGTTGCAAGACTCACATCTGTCGTCAAATGCTGCTACTAAGCTCAGATGTCTCTGGGCCAGTGCCAAGGTTTCTCCTCATGCTTTACCACTTGGACCAGGGCAGAACACACACACACACACACACACAGATGTGCCTAGCAAGCCTGTTGGTAGCTTCGCATGCAGAGCCAGCGTGAGGAGTGTGAAAGGCCTTTGCTCTCCGTGGAGATGTCCTTGAGCAGGGGACATCAAACTGTCATGACGAGGCTGCAGCCAGCAGGTACCACAGCTGAGGTCTGTCCAGATGGCTCTGGTTGCCTGGGTAAAGCTGAGCCACCCCATACCGGTGAGCTTTGTGGATCAAGGGCTGGAATATGATTTTTGTCAGAGCTCCTCCAGGGCATCAATTTACTAGTCCTTCTGGGAAGGTCCCAGAAGCACATCGGGGACGTTGGTGACGTGCACGGCAATCTATCCAGCTTGAAGGCTGCCAATCTTGCGTTCTTTCACTATCT
>NW_010427458.1:24914-25903 GCF_000710305.1 Buceros rhinoceros silvestris | reverse complement strand
CTCTGCCAAGAACTTCTCTGTTCCTTTAAAAACTTGGCTCCGTGTTTCTTCTGCTTTACTCCTGCCACCACCCAAGCAGGGTCAGGCAGCTGCTGGCAAGTGTGAATTGTGACAACTTGATATATGGGGTAGAGAGCACAGTTAGTGAAATAAGAGCCTGAGAGAAGTGGTTTTCAACTGTGGAGCACTAAAATCTTTTTCCTAGTAGGACTGTAGGCTCCTGAGCATCTCAGCCACGAAGTCTGGACTATCTGCAACAGTTCAGAAACCAAACATGGGTAATTGCCCAGCCAACAGCTGGAAGAAAAATGCGTCCTGGGACCTAGTCACTGATTTGTGCCTAACCTTTGGAGCCAGGGCGTGTGCGGAAGTCATTACCAGGTCTTCAGCAGAGAGGCCAGCAGAGTCTTCAATGTCTTCAGCAGTCATTACCAGGCCAGCAGAGAGAAGCTACTGAGAAACGTGGCTTCTCAACATGAGGCTGTCTCTGTCCAGGCAGCCAAGAAAGTATGAAACAAGACAAAACAAAACGTCCCACTGTAAGTTGCACTATCCAGCCTTGTTCTATAGAAAGGGACTAGTTTGGAGCACCCTAAGGGCTGGCAAGCAGCTGGTGTTTCTAGTGGGTGAGAGTTCCTAGAGAAGCGTAGGGCATGCGAATAAAGAACGAGGAAAGGTACCCATTTTTCCTTTTTTTCCATGCTCCTTTTTTCCAAGAGCTTTTCCTTCCGGGAGCTGGAGAGGGGTAGAGGCGAAGAGGCTTTCAGACCCAAGTCTGTTCATCCTTTGCAGTTACCTGAACAGTCTCAGATGGGATCACCACTGGGGTGAGTGTTCGGACACAGCAGTGGTGGATGGAGACTAGGTACCTGGGTGTGGGGCCCAGGAACTGGTTTTCACTTTTGAAAATGCTGTAACTAAACCATGGGCATAATCAGAAATATCTGCGCCATGCATAAATCCTCTACGTGTATGGTTGTAACCCTTTC
>NW_010427458.1:18879-24622 GCF_000710305.1 Buceros rhinoceros silvestris | reverse complement strand
GCTGAACTTCATGGAGAAGAATGTCACATTCCTGATTTCCCCCGGTATCGTCTTGGTTCCCTGGGCTGTGAATTGGACTGCTGTGATGGAAGTGTGGACAAGCATTGCCTGTAGAATGTCGTGAGTGGAGAACCCCACACTTCATTTCATCGCGTCATCTAAGAAGGTCCTAGGCCTTTCCTACAGAGGGACAAGTATGTCCAGAGGATGATGTGAATCTGAAGTGGTTTGACTGACCCTTTGTTTGGAGTGGCCAGTAGAGACTTTGCACCACCTCGGCCACCGGGGGTGACTCTGATCTCATGTGACCTGGGGATACTCATCATCCTTTGCCCGTACTGGTTTCCAGCTGCCATGCTGTGTGTCGTGTGGCTTTATGTGGCAAAGGCTGTTGTGGTTCAAGGTGCAGAGGTGACAGTACAGAGCACTCCTGCACTAGACCTCCTGCGAGAAAGATTCAGTTAGGCAGCACAAGCCCAGACACAGCAGATGTTGTGAGTGGACTCTGAGTCTGGGCTCAGTGGCCCAGCCACCCTCTCCGAGGAGGAGCAAAGTCAGATGCTGAGACGCTGAACATGACAGACAGGAAGGGCTGGCGATGTCTCCAAGGCCAGTGGGAGGCTGATTGCTTGTCAGACATTTCTGGATGCAGGAGTGCTGAGACGGGGGGTGCCAAAGGGCTGGGGAGAGCAGGGCTGGGCTGTCTGGCTCCATCCCTCTACCCTGATGCACGCGACTGAAAGAGCCAAGAGGGACAGAGTCTGCTCTGTGCTGTCCTCTGTCACCCTGTGCCTCTGATCCGTGGGAATCCCGCTCATGGTTTGGGACGCTGAGGGAACTCATGGGTCTGTGCTTTTCTCTGTGCACTGTGTGATGTCTCAGCGCAGAATGGGGCCCTGGGTGATTTATGGGCATTACTAACTTAGTCATCTGCACTGAATTTGCCTTTAAAATTACCACCTTACATTTGGGGACCCCAAAGGACAGGACTGAGTGGTGGGGTCACTCTAAGTTTTATGTCTTAGCTGAGAAGAGAAGCAGAACATCTTGGCTGTGCTCTAAACAGAGGCAGATGGGACAAGCATTTCCATTGCTTATGGATCAAATTATTCAGGGTCAGATGGTTGCCAGAGAAGGTCATTATCGTTTCATTATGGCACAGAAGGCAGAAAAAACACTTCATTATGTTAGACCAAAGAATTGCAGACAGTGTCTGATTGGGAATGGTGGAAAGGGAAAGAATTTTCTCCCCACAAGTAGGGGGGATGTATGGGATCAAAACTTGTTCTTTTGCCAGAAATTCTGCCCTGTCCACTTGTGCGCCTTGTAGAGGAAGACCATAATTTCTGTGAACACTGACCTGATTTAACAGAAGTCTCTGAGACAGAGAAGAGACTCTCCCATGAGGACAGGTGGCATTTAACACCACAGAAAGATGCGAACACCGCCCTGTGCCCTTTTAGCTTCCAATGTGCCGATCTAGGGACCTCACTAGTCCTTATGCAGCACTTTCCCGCTGCTTGAGCGGTTGAATCACGCCTGTGGTGCATTGTAGGCTTTCAGGTGAGACCCCAGCCCTCTCCCCGGGGTTCCCTCCTGCTTCCTTCAATTTTAGCTGTGCTCAAAGAGGTATATTGCAAAGGCCCTCCATCACGAAACTTGCCTTGGGGCTGGATGAGGCCACTGGAGATCAGGCAGGCTTGTCGACCAGCTTATTTATCTGCTGGGCTAGCAAGGGCTTGGCCTAAGGCAGCTTGTTGGCAAAGGCCAAACGAGGTTGGCCGGGCTCTTGAGTGCCTCCTCCAATTTCTTGAGCATTGCATTAATGTAGGTCATCATTAACGGGGCTGTGCGAGGTGGGTAGGGGACCTGCTGGGACTTGCGACCTTGCTTTGCCTTGCACGTGGGCATCTTGAGCAGGAGGAATGCCAAAATGCCACATGATATAACACAGGTTTGTGTATGTAAACCCGATAGCGGCGGGGGAGTCAGCGTGAGGCTCTGTCTGGAGCGCAGGGGCAGCCCCCTTGTGCGTACATGGGTTTCTGGCCTGCTCTGGGCGCTCTCCTCACCGATGTGCTCACCTGTGCGAGTCGGGTAGAAGCCCACAGGCTTCTGTGTGTGACTGCGACAACTGTGTCATTGATTGCTGCTGGACGTAGTGCAGCTCATAATGCATGACCTGTGTCAGAGCCTGACATTTCTTCCTATAAACTATTCAACAGATGTTTATAAATGTATTTGTAATCTGTAGCCAGTAAGATCAGCTAAGAAACGTTTCACAAACAGGAAGGAATATCTAGTTCTTCAGTGAATTTATTTGCAATGTGTAATTCATCCAGATGTAGCTGTGAATGGTCTCCTAGCCTGAGAAGCCCAAGATACGGCAGCCTTCAGACTAGTTCGAAGAAGTTCATCCTGTTAATTGACGTGGCATTCCAGAAAAAACTTTTCTGTTGTGGTTTGCTATGAGAAGGATTTTTCTCAGCTTTAATATCTGCAGGGGGTAGTTACAAAAACAGTTGATCTGTCATTAAAGGAGGATGGAGGAGTCCTGTCTGACTGAGCAGCGTGTTCATTCTCCTCCATTAACTCTCTGCTGAGATCTACAGCTGAGCTGGCCAAATGGTGCCAAAGTGGGGTTTTTTCACTGTATTCTCCTCTTCTCTTCTTGTGAAGTCTTATCAACTCTTGGCTTACAGTGAGGAAGCCAGGGCACTAAAAGGAGAGTCTGCTTTATGAACTGTCTAGACTTAAGGAAAGCAGAGAGCACCAGGCCTCTCATGGGAGACCCTCTTTCAGAAATATCTGGGAGAAAGATGGTTAGAATTAAATTTTACAGGGACGTTAAAATTGTCTTGTGGAACACTATGCCAGAGGTAACCCTGTGTGAGGCTTCATAACTCACTTGGTCTATTATCATGCTCAACAGTTTAACAGTTCTTTTCTTATTGCGCTGTGTCAAAAGTCAAAGAAGCCAAAGCTGTACTGGAAATATAAAATGGAAATTAAGCCTGACATAAGTTTCCTCTGATTATCACTGATAGACTGCCCAGGGCATCCAGCTCTGCAGTAAACTCCAGTTTGGTCTTGTAGAAAGGTCCCTTAGGTCTGTTTGAGCCCCTTTCAGGGTAGTTGCTGATGGGGGCAGATGATCAGCTTGGGACTCCTGCCATGTGCAGGTCTGCGGCGTAGCTCTAGGGCTGAGTGAGAAGTCCTGGTTACGCAGGGAGGAAGAGATCAAAGATGTATTGCGACAAGTGATGACCTAGGCTCTTCAGAGCCTCTCCGTTGCATGACCATCCCCATTTTGCTGTGCTCTGCTAACCCCTTTGTGAGATGTGATGCACAAGGTACAACAACTGTGCCTGTAGGGCTGGTACCAGGGTTCTCCAAGGACCTCCCTTAGGTTATGTGTGGTGCAGAAGGAGTGGAGGCAGCACGATGGGTGGAAGACGTGAAATGAAGGAGTGGAGCAGCTGCAGGGCTGCTCACCCTTTGCATGTAAGCAAAATTTCATCTCTGTGTGTCTGGGAGTCACTTGGCTTCATCTGGATGTGGCTTGCCAAGGAACTGTGGTGGGACCTCAAGTATAGGTAACTTTGGTATTGCTGAGGCAACTGCTGCACTGTGAGTCCACCTGGGAGACAAGGTGCACCGCGTGGATGTGCTCCTGGTGGGCGAGTGTTGACCCTGCCTTGCCCAGCCCCCCCACCCCCAGCTCTTCCAAAAGCATTCAGCAGTTCCTAATTGCATGGACAAGTCAGTCACGTGAGCTGTTGTGTGCCTTCAGCCTTGGTGCATTCGCAGGATGTGGGTGTTGTGGGACCAAGCTGGCTGCTTGGAGCTGGGAAGGAAAATGTGGAGAGGGAGAAGCACAAGCAAGATGAAGAGAACCTGAGAATCTGATGCTGGGACAGCACAGAGAGGGTGGTCAGGGGCAGGGATAGGGCAGGAAGGGAAGCTGAGCAAGTGGACCAAATCTAAAGACCAAGTCAACCAACTATTACCACCAAGCCTAAGTATACCCTTGCCCATCCTAAATGTCCCCTTGACTCCTGGCTGACCCTGAGGATTTGCATTTGCTGCAGCGAGGGAGAGGCATCTAAAGACCAAGTCAACCAACTATTACCACCAAGCCTAAGTATACCCTTGCCCATCCTAAATGTCCCCTTGACTCCTGGCTGACCCTGAGGATTTGCATTTGCTGCAGCGAGGGCAGGTCCCTCTGGCACCGGTCACTGTTGGGAGGGTGCTTTTGTGGGTGCACCTGCCCGGAGTGGTGCCGAGCATTGCTGCGTTAGCGCAGTCTCCCACTGCCCTCCACTCCCGGGCCTTCCGTGATCTCATGTGACCTCCCTTAAGGTTTCATCTGTGAGATGAGGGACTTAAGGGGTGTGCTGACACCCAGTACCTCTGCTCGCAGTACTGTCCCGAGCTCTCATCCAGAAAACAGTTGCTGAGTCTGGGGCTCCCACTCCCACTCCTGCCTGTCGTGGTGCTGACACAAGGTAAAGCTCTTAAATTTTAAGAAGTCATCTGGTGGCTGCTGTGGTGTCTCTCTGATTTCTCTTGTCTGTGAGGAGGGAAATTCCCTGAAATGCTACTTCTCAGGGCCTGGAGGTCTCCTGACATGTTGTCTTGGGCAATGGGCCAGCCTTTGTGCCCAGCTCCCTCCAGACCCGTTGCTGGCTTACACCAGTCTGACCTGGCCATCCTCCACCTCCAGCGTAGCCCTAGGGGAGCCACAGTCCCAGGGATCTTGGTGCTTGGTCTAGAGCATCCAATACTCTGTCCCCAAAAAAGCAGTGTCTCACATCTTCTGTGCCACCTTGAAGAATGTCAGAACCTCCAGCCACGTTTCTGGCCACTAGCCTTTCTCTAGCTCGGAAGGTCCAGACTGGGGCTGGGGAGGTCTGGTGCTGACCTTGTCCAGGCATGCTGCAAGCCACACTAGGCAGATGAGAGCAGGGAATGGTGGCTGCACACTAACGTGCGTGGCTGAGTCTGAAGAACAGGCTTTGGTGGTGTGTAACTGCACAGAGAGATGAGTCTGACACCGGGCAACAATCCTACGTGCAGCAAAGCACCCGCCGGTCGTCCTCTGGGCTGGGCTGAGCAGCGAAGAGCCAGCAGTGTGTCCCAAGGCAGGGGGTGAGGTGTGTGGAGCCTGCAGGCAGACAACGCTCCTCCCTCCTGCACGGCTTCGCCTCATGCGTCTGGCTGATGGGCAATGGTCTGGGAGAGGCTCCGGGGCAAAGGCACCTTCGCTGCGCTGAGGCGGCCGGGGAGGCTGAGCCAGCCTGGAGACAGCACTCGGTCTGCTCCTGGCCAGAAAGGAGGGAGCAGTGAGAAAATGAATCCAGTGTCTGCAAGGACTTCAGGAATTGTTCCCTCGTTAATAGAACTGCAATTAGTGGGACTATGATGGAGGGTGAAGGTCTGCAAATGCTTAGAGGAATAATGAGCATTGTAAGCAAGAAGCACCACAGGGGAGTATGAGAAATAGATTGTACCAGACAGGCCATTTCTGCATAATTACACCATTAGCGGAGCGGGGAAGACAGCGGATAACCCTTCGCAGCGTGCTGTGGCGCAGCGCAGCCCTCGTTGCAGGCTGGAGCGCCAATTAGCCGGGAGAGCTTGCAGGCTGTGGAGAGGATTGATGGAGGGAGGGGCGGCCGCGCCGAGCACTCGTCGGGTGGGGGCAGAAGGGGGGGTCCTGCCCAGGCCAATAGCCACT
>NW_010427458.1:18284-18760 GCF_000710305.1 Buceros rhinoceros silvestris | reverse complement strand
CTGCCCCCACCGCGGAACGTGCTGGCGGTAACACGGGGGGACAGGCGAGGAGAGCCCCTGCGCTCGGTTCTCAAGAGGCGTAATGGGATGGGAGGAGAGAGCAGAGGATAAACGGCGAGATGGAAGGTTCTGACAGTGAGCAGAAAAGGACAATCTTGGTTATAATCTGTGAGAAACACAGCTAATACCTTTGGGCAAGAACAACTACAGGCAGAATTATGTGATGAGAAGGAGCTGTGTGGAAAGCAGCGATCCTGAGAGAGACCCGTGAGATGGTGAGATAGCGAGGCAGACCGGGAGTCGACAGCAGGCTGTAGGGGAAGCGATGCCGAGCCCTCTGCTCCCTGGGCCAGGCAGAGGTGACCTGGCAGTGGCCCAGAAAGAGGGTGGGCTGGCTGGCGAGGGGCAGGAGTCCTTCCTTGGGCCTGGAGGAGCCCAGCCTATGGGGCGGCTGTGAGAAGAGGGAGGGAATCCAA
>NW_010427458.1:0-18259 GCF_000710305.1 Buceros rhinoceros silvestris | reverse complement strand
CCAGGGAGAGGTGATCTGGCAGTGGCCCAGAAAAGGGGTGGGCTGGCAGGCGAGGGGCAGGAGTCCTTCCTTGGGCCTGGAGGAGCCCAGCCTATGGAGCGGCTGTGAGAAGAGGGAGTGAATCCAAGCCTGGAAACGGCTCCTCCTGTGCTCTGAGCCCTCACACCGGCGCAAGAGGCAGCCTTTTGGGGAGGGCAAAAATAATAACGTGGATTTGCTGATGCTTCTTCCCTGCTGTGAAGCTGCAAGCCATCCATCCCCCGAGGCTCTTCTGTCGCCGGATTAGGGACGTTATGCAAAGAAAATGCTCTCTGTGTAGCCCTGACCTTAAGGCAGCCTAGAGCGAGGCACGGATCGGCTCCCCCGGGTCCCCGAGGGACAGAGGGCTGCCTGGAGCCCATCCAGGCTGATCGTACCTGGCTGTGGAGCCGGTGCTGTCAGTTCAGGCTTTTTCATGTGAGTTATTTCTGGGAACCACCAGGACCTCCTTCTTTGCTGCCTTCCCCACCCATGCTGGGGGAATCCCCTCTGCAGCCGCCTTCCTGTGCTGAGCACCACCTGGCTCCTCTGGTCCCCATCTGAGGAGAGCACCTAACTGTTCTCGGGCTGCCTGAGCTCCCCCTTTCTTTTCTCCTGAGGGCAGAGATAACAGCAGACGCTTCAGCTGCCCATCTCTCTCCCTGGCGCAGGAGGAGCAGAGCTGTCAGCTGTGTCCCCTGGCCACCCGAAGCACGTACCTGCGCAGATGGCCATGGTGCCCGTGCCAGCAGACCCTGCCCAGGGGGAACGCATTCCCTAGCGGTGCACAGGCATGGGGAGGTGGTGGGAGCATCAATACCTTTCCTGAACAGACTCTTTGACACTGTCCTGTACTGGCAGTTAGTTTTCCCCATGGCAGCTCGTCTGATGCTGTCTTTTAGATTTTTGACCGAACCAATACTGATCACACACTGATGTTCTAAATTCTGTTAGAACTGTTGATGTTTGCACAGCATCAAAGCCACCGCTTCTCACTCTGTCCCTCCAGTGAATAGCAAGAGCTTGTGAGGGGACACAGCCGGGCAGGTGTCCAGATACTTCACACCATCCACATCATGCCCGGCAATGAAAGGGTTTGCCATCTTCTGTCTGGAGAGGGCTGGGCATCGGTCTGCCCATGGCAGAGGACAAGTGATGGCCTTTCTGTCCCTTTTGGGATTTGTTTTCTTCTCTCTCTCTCTCATCCTTCACTTACAAAGCAATTATTTTATTTTTTTATCTTGACCCCCAAGTTTTCTTGTTTTTGTTCTTCCGTTCCTCTCCCCACTGCGGGTGGGAGGGAGTGCGCAAGCAGCTGTGTAGAGCTGAGCTGCCCACCAGGGTTAGCCCACAGCATCTCCTTGATTGAGCCAAATGCAGCAGATCCAGTCACTCTGTGGCTTCAGGCACTCTTTAACTATGCAGATACAGCTTGGACCAGCACTGGCCCCGCGCAGTGTGCTCGGCCATCTGATCGCACCCACAGCTTTGCAGTTAGCGACACTGAATCTGTTTGTCTTGGTCTTTCAAGGTTCTGGAAGAGGTTTCTGGGGAAGAAGCCTTTCATTTAGGTGAGAGGTACTATCCCTAATTGCTTTTGTAAACAGGCAGAGCTGAGGTGTTTCAGTCCATGTCCAAGCAGAGCCTTTCTAAGTAGTGGGATCTGGTGGGTGTGTCGCTGGTAGGACCTTGCATCTGCAAGAAGCGGAGGTAAGCTGGGTCCACGGAGCCTTGTGAGATGTCCTACATGCAGCCTCTTGCCTGAGACCAGGTGTCTAGAAACTACAAGAGCAGCTTCTGAATATTTTTGCTCCAGGTGGTCTCAGTTTCTTGTGTCCCACCTTTCTTCTGCCCATGGTTTCTTTTGAATGGGGGAACTAACACATCAAATGTGCCTTTTCTGTCCTTGGCCGTGTGACTGTGGCTTTGGGTGCATTTTGTCTTTGCAGAACTTCCCTGGGTCTGGGCAGCAGCCTCCAGGCGGTAGGTCTGGGGAACTAACGGGTGTATGGGAGCTGTGACAGGGAGGGGTAATGGTGGCTTTGCGGATGCACAAGTTGGAGCGATCGTATGTGAGCAGTACCTCCTATCGACTTCTCTGGGTGTGGGGGGCTCTGGCACAGGGCTTAGTAGAGGATCACCCTTAGATCCGCCCATAGAAGCAGCTGAGGTGTTAGATGCCGTTAGAGCCGTTGCAGGGTCGAGACACGTACAGGCTCTGCTTCCACTCCTCCAGCGCAAGGCTGACCCTGTGATCAGGAGAAGGGCCGGCGGGGGGAGGCTTCATGCTATCACTTCAATATAAACATTCCTAAAAGCAACTTTCTGATTTCTTTGGAGGAGGCTATAACCTGCTGGGCCCTTCAGCACTGCAGCAGAGCTGCATCTAGCGAAAAAGAGACGATAAGAATTCATGGAATTTTCCGCAAATCTTCCCGGCCGTTTCTGGCCAGACATACTGGAAAGGCTTAGATGTGAACAGAGGACGCCCTGCTCGTTGGTTTCGTGTGGAAACTGCTGTTGATTGCAGGGGCAGAAGGAGGAAATGGAAATAAAGAGGAAGTTTTGAAGGAAACGGCAGATATACCTATGCGATGAAGAGTGTCCAGGAGTATTTCAGAGACTCTGAGGGCTGGGGTGGCTGGTTCAGCAAGGAGCTAGCTTCTGCTTTTAACGTGTCAGGGCTGGCTCATGGTCACGGACACGATGACTTAACTGGGGGCTGTCCCAGACTGCTCAGTGAGTTTGGGCTGGTTCACAGCAGAGTTGTTCTGAGCAGCCTCGGAGGCTCTACTTGCGAGAAGGAAGGGGTAAGTCTGTAATTTAGAGCCCCTCATTGAAGACCATTGGCTGAGGCTTGGTCACACAGAAGCCCTTGGTGCTGCTGCTGCTTCCAAAGCAAGGACCGAGCCTGTGTCCAAGCTCAGCATTGGCTGTTTGTCCCTGCTGTGGTAGCCAGGACCCCCCATGGCCACGAGGAGTGTCTGCACAGTGACTGACCTGCCTGCTGCGCGGGGGCACCCAAACATCACAGGGCACCTGTGTGAGACACCCACAGAAGTGGTACCCATGGCACCCATCTTCTCCAGCAATGAAGCCGTGCCTAGTCCTGCTTCAGAACTGCACGGAGCAGCTGCCAACGAGGGCTGGGATTTATCTGAGCTGGCAGTGACTCTGCTGTCATCAGTGCCCAAGAGATGGGCTTGCTGAGTGTGTCAGGAGTGGGAGAAGCCATCTTCAGGAGGCAGGTCAGCGCTGGCCTCCCTGCCATCCTGCCTGCTTTCAGAGGAAGATTCTGCTGGCTTTCAGTAAGAGCTGATAACACACGCTCGCTTCTGTGAGCAAAAATGTATGTGGTTATAAGACATGACTACTGCGTGATAGATCATGTCAAGATGAGGATTTCATCACTCAAGGATGAAAAGGAAAAGAAGATGCAATGTGAACTATGCCACCGAGGCTGGCTGGGTCCGGTCTCTGTCAATCACACACAAAACTTGTCCTGTTTCGGAGCTGCATTTGAATGTGCAGGGCTGGGGGTAAGGCTGGTCCTGGGAGCGTGCGGATGTGAAATGTGAGCATGGCAAAATGCCATTTGTGCAGCAGAGGGACATCAGGTGATGGTGAGACAGAACTCATCTGGGCCCTTATTGGACAAATAAATAGCTGTACTTATTGCATGATTTTTCTTTTTCCTGCATGGCAACAGAAGATGTGGCAGCAAGAGTCCTGGAAAGGAGGACAGTATTTTCTGTTTAAAAATACCTTTCCCAGCTTGTCGGTTCCGGAAGACAAACCTATAGCCGAACTTTTATTGAGCTGATGGTCCAGCAAGTGCCAATATCTTCTGTTCTGGCACAAGGAGGATCACACGGAGATAACCCCCAGGATCTGGATTCCCCTCTGGTCCTGGAGGTGCTGACAGAACAGCAAGGACAGGAAGGCTGTGCTGCTTTTCATTAGCTTTGTGTCAGGGAACCTGCTGGTAGGATCCTGCCTATCCCCAGCTCAGGGTGGGTCAGGAGCCTGAGCTTTGCTGCTTTCACAATGCTGCAGTTTTCTGTCAAGCCTGCAGCGTCTTGTAGGAACAGGGTGGTGGAGAGATGGTGTCCAGCTGGAGGCCTTGATAAGCCAAAGGGATGCTGGCAGGTGCAGTCCTACTGTGTCTTCTTTTATTCTGCTTCTCTAGAAATAAAGTGTAAGTACTTCTGTCTACCACCACTTTTGGGTTGGCTCCATGGTTAAACAGGACCTGACAGCTCTGGGATGGACTGTGTAACGTCACACAGAGGTTCTCCACTAGCTGATGGCCACCTCCTGGCAATGCCAGTGAGGGCAGAGTTAAGCCAATACCGAGAGCTTTTGAAAAGGCCACAATTTAAAACGTGTCATTGTGCTCCCAAGATTGCTACCATAAATCCATACATAAGCCTCAGAAGTTCGTGGAGCGTGAGCACCTGCTTTTGCTTCTGAAATGTGGAGGCTGGAGGAGCTGGAGCGGGCTTGCCGTCTGTGTTTCAGTGACTGTCAGGTAGCTCTGACGAGTCAGCACTTTGTTTTAATCCCCATCAGGCCGGGGGGTGTTGTATTAATGATGCTTTCCAGACGCAGACCTTGCTGCTGCGAGCTACGCTGTTTTGCCCTGCAGAGCACGTTGATGTTCTGCCTGGCAGTGGCACCTCTGCTGTCTCTTCCCAGAAGAGAAGCCAGAATGCCATGCAGCAGCATGACTCTTTGCTGGGGGCTCCGCTCTCCTCCGAGCCAGCCTGGGATTTGTGACTGAAGAAGTAATTTTGCAGCCACTGACTTCAATGGATACGGTGTGTGGGAAGAAGTAGGGGGGTTCTGTTTCACCGAATCTCTGTTCTGACCTCCTGGGGGTTATTAAGGAGCCAAACTTGTTAGGTTGGCAAATTGTAACGAGGGTAAGGGCACTCTGCCTGCTAAATTCACCTGCTGCTCACAAAAATCAGTAAAAATCAGTGCTGTGAAATCAGTGAGCTGGGTTTCATGCAAGAATTAGCCGTGCTGAAGATGCACTCAGTCTCCTGCATAACTATATGCCTCTTTTTTTTTAAGTTGAAAAGCTGCACAGGAATGGGAAAGACTAGAAAAAGCACAGTTGCTACTGTTCTGGGTTATAACTCTCCCTGAGACGGTTTAAAGCAAACAAACGGCATTAAAGCTGTTTCAGAGTGAAGGGTGAAGTGACTTGTGCGAGCACACCATTAGAACACACGCCGGCTGCCAGGCGAAGTTCGTGGGCTCCCAGCTGAACACCCTTCCTGTCCCTGAGACGGTTTAAAGCAAACAAACGGCATTAAAGCTGTTTCAGAGTGAAGGGTGAAGTGACTTGTGCGAGCACACCATTAGAACACACGCCGGCTTGGGAGGTTTTGGTATGTCACTGTAGCTGCATGAGGACTGAAGTTGCTTGCTGGGTCCAGCTCCTGTGTTTGTGTGTCAAGATTGCTCAGGAGAGAGCGTATTCTGAACGTCTGCAGTGCTAAAGCTGGATCTAGAGAGGCAGATCCCCGCCCTGGGACAGCGGCCAGCCAGCAGGGGAAGGTACCGGGGTGAGGTACCCTGCCAAGGCAGAAATGAAGGTCTGTGTAATGTTCCTTGTCTGTCACAGGTGAGACTGTGCCTGCTGCCAAGTACAAAAATACCCAGATCAGATGTTGCTGGTGCTGTTTCTTCCCATCACATGTCCCAGGCTGTTTAGGAGAGTGGGGCAAGCCAGACACTGCCACTTCTGATTCTTAGACTTGGCAATTTTCATTTTCTGGCACTGGGGCTGAGCAGCGCGTTGTGGTGCACAGCTCCACACTCTGAGCACAGTTCAGCAGTAGGGAATCATTCATTAATTGGAAAAAAGGGGGGAAGGTAGGGCATCCTCTCTGCTGTGCTTGTTAACTTCAACAAACGGCCGCTAAACACAAGCACTTTGGAAGGATGATCCCAAGAAGACACAGACTTTCTGTCTTTAAGAGGAATCGATTTTCTGCAATGGGGGAATCAGAAATGATGGTGGGGAGCAAAAAACTGCACCCTCCATGTGAAGGAACCCGTGGTAGAAGACGTTTCAGGACAGAAATAAAATTGCAAAAGAAAAGAAAGGAGGGAGAAGAAGGTGTTTTTTATGAGACACATCCATTCGGGAGGCACGTGCTGGCAAGGGAGCTGTCGCCAGCAGGAAAACGTCATTGTCTCTTCAGACTCTGTAGCTCTGACGCTATCACACTAAAGCCAGAGGACTCTGTTTGGGCCTCATTATGTCCGTGAAGTTCTGGCTTGCTGATTTGGATGGCTGGTGGAATCACTGGGGGTTGACATGGGGCTGGTGACCGTTCACAGGGACTAGCAGATGAGAGTCCTAATTGTAAGTATTTAAAAGACACTCCTGAGGATTCAAAGGAACCGATTTCCTAAGGCTGAGGAAAACTGAGTTGAAGTTGATTGGGTGTTAAAACATTCACAGGAAAATGTGAGTAAGAACCAGGAACTCTTTGAGGAGAGGCCAAGAGAGCTGAAATTTCAGAGTCAGAGAAGAGGATGAGGTTTAGCTAATAACCATTGTAGCTTGGTAGCGATGAAAGCAACGACTGGAAGCAACATTAAGATGAACAAATTTAGACAAGAGAAAAATAGGTAAGAATCCATGTGCATCTGGAGTTATGGTGTGTTGAGGACGAGCTAAAGACATCTGGAGGGAAATCACTTATCAAGTGCAGCTCAAGTACAGAATTAAGGGGCTCTCGAAACACATTAGCAAAGAGGACTACGGTTATGAGCCAAACGGCGGAATAGCCATATGGAAATTGTCACTCCTAACGACTTAGAAGACACTAACTGCTCCGTAACCACCATCATCCTGCATTTGGAAAACAAACAGTGCGATGGGCCACTACTGTCCTGTGACCAAGAAACCACAGAGGGCGTTCAGACAGTGCATGTTAGGCTCAACCCCCAAACCAGCAGGCTCGGTAGCTTTTATTGAAGAGTTCAAAGCCCATCGGCTTAGATGCTCTCCAGTGTGTACCTCAGCTTTTCATATGCCAGGTGTTCCGTGTGTCCTCTCCTCAGACTGGAGAAGAAGTGTGGTGAGCTATCTAACGTACCTCACACGCAGGCGAAGAAGGGATTGCCTAGTGGGTACCACAGACTCACTGCTGGTGGACAGTCACTGCTCCGTGAAGTGTTCCTGGTGAGATCATCGTCACCAGCAGGCTGGATGTGAACACGCTCGTAAAATTAGCAAGGTGACACCGAGACTGATGGAGTCTTAAGTATTAGTGGGGAGAAAGAAGCAGGAGAGGGTAATCAGAGTGGCTTGGCCCGCTGGCTGTTTTAAACCAAAATGAAGTTTCACCACAGAGAGTGGTCAAGGAGCAAGAAATTCCTCCTGGTTAGAGAGCAAGGGACTATGGCTGGCAGAGCAGGGGCGTGCTAGGAGCTGCAGTAGAAACACAATGGAACAGATTTTCCTCGCGGAGCTGGGTGCCCAGACGTGGCTTTAGGGGGTTAAAAGGCTCGGGATGGGTGGCAGGAGGGATTTTGCTGCTGTATCTGCCTCTGTACACAAGAGACAATGGAATAGTGCCTGGTTTTTGTGTTCTTAGCTTAAGTAGGATATTGCAAAATGGGATGGCCACAGATATGATCCCTGAGCTGGAGAAAATGCCATACAGCAAGCAATGGAAAAATGCTTGATCTGTTTAGCTTATCAAAAAAAAAAAAAAAGGAAAAAGAAAAAAGATTGAGGGATAAGTTGATTACAGTGTGTAAGTACTTCCATGGGAGAAAATACCAGTTGCTGAAGGGCTTTTTAATCTAGAGTAGAAAACAAGAGTGAGAAACAATGGCTGGACAGTGAAGCCAGATATTCCACTTCAGAGCAGCAGACATTTTTAACAATGAGGGTGATTAACCACTGGGGGAAGCTCCCGAGGGGGCTGGTAGCTCGCTCGTTTCTCGAAGGCCATACACCAGGCAGGAGAGCTTCCCTGGAGGACACGCTTCGCTCGTGCCCGTGCAATTGGAGTTGATTCATGGATACTGGATCGAATGTGCTACCCAGTGCCTTATGGCTTATGGCCCCTTTGGCCTTCTGAAGCCCTTAGCTGTCTCTGGGAATGATTTGGCCATACTTTGGGGTTGGCCAGCTGGGGATCCCGATGGACTTTTGAGGTGATGTCAGCATGGCCTGCCCTGCAGAAGAGGATTGGGCTGAGACACTCATCACATATTGGACCTGTGGAAGAGGGATTTGTAACCCCCAAGCAGATGAGACACGGGCTTAATCAGCCGCCTAGAGCTCCTAGAGATGGAGGACAGATATGAGAAGAACAGGTAAGGGCTCCCCAGCCATTCTGAGCTTTGGAAAGACCTCCTGGGACAGCAAAGAGCTGGGTGCAAGGGCAGGTGAAGTCACTCTGATTTATGGCGGAACACGGATAGAAGGAGAAAGGCCAACTTAGTCCCTCTGCAGGGTCGAAGCAGAACGAAAATGAGTTGCAAGCCTCTACCCTTTTCTTTAGACTCCAGTGCCTGTCACGTATCACTGAGGTGTGAACCTCAGCAGTTCCCCAAAACACTTATTTCTGTGGTGCTCCAGAAGCTGTTCAAAAGATACCTGTAGTCAGAGACAGAATCAGCAAGCGGAAAAGCAGCTCTAGACCTCACGTGTCCAAGACTTGTCTCGGGAGAGCTACTCCCATCCCGTAGCACTGCTCCCCTCACCCTCCCACTGTAACCCAGTGCATCTTTTCAGACAACTGGGAGCAGTGAGCAAACGGTTAAAGTTTTGCTTCTCCACCCAGTGGTGGGTGTTGTCTGTGTCAGAAACAATATAAGAACAGTCGGAAGTTGCAGCTGGCAAGTAACATTTGGAGTAGCAGTCGTGGGGCATATAGATCTGGTGTGGACTGTCTTTTCCTGAGACTGTAAACACTTGTGCAGAATGTCCGAGAACAAGAAAAAAGGGAAAGGGAAGAGCAAAAAGAACAAAGAAGGGAAAAAGGGGGAAAGAGAACCTGACCCAGGAAAAGGTACTTCCCATTTTTAACAGATTTTACTTAAAGGAAGAAGAGAGAAGCCAGAAAGCCAGCGGGAAAGTACTTGTGGGTTGCATGAGGGTGCAAACGATAGGGAGTGTTTGCCAGGCAAGTGTGCAAATCTCTGCATCTCAGTCAGAGCTCATGCTGCGCTGGGTCTGCTTTCTTCTTGATCTTCTTTTTCTTTTTTTGCTTTCTTTCTTTCTTTTTTCGTTTTAATACCCACAGCCCCAAGAATTCAGGGCAACGTACTCTCTCAAAAAGCAGCAGCATTCGGCTCCTGTCACGGTGATACGGTAATTAAGGGGGATTGTGCTAATTCTCTGGGGGTTCTGGTGTGCCGTGTTCTGCTGTTTGATTGGTTGTTTTCTTGCTTCTTCCTGATATCAAAATATCAAAAATTTGATATCAAAAATATCAAAATCCACTATTCTGGAGGATGACAGGGACTGTTCCTTGGGGCAGACCAGCTCTCAGGGATCGGATTTAAGTTGCAGCCTCGCTTTTTGAGGTAACTGCATTGAGTTGTGGCTGAAGACACGTGGGCTGTGAACCTTCGCTCTTTGGTGATACGCTTGTTAGTGAAACCGGGCTGTTCCTTAGAGGGGGTCTGACTGCTCCTTGTGGAATGAACAAGGCAATATTTAAGATGTTGCCAGGACTAAATGTTTAGGTTGCCTTTAACTGATTGATTGAGTTTGATTCCCGAGTAAATGGGGAGTACGAGCCGGGGCAATGCGAGGGCTGTCTGGGGAAGATACGGAAGGTTTGGTGGTAATGCAGCGCAGCGCTATTTCTTTCTCTGTCATGGTATCGGGGAGGGATTATCCCTGGCTGTTTCTTATCTGTGGTTTATCTGGCAACGCATTTGGACAGAGCGGCAACTCCGTCAGACTTTGTGTTTTATCAGTGTTAAGAGAGACTACAAGGTGCGCTGGGTCCTGGAGGAGTCTGTCAGTTTAGCTCTTCCCTCGCCTGGATGCGATTCTGCTCTTCATCCTCCTACCATGTCGCTAGTGAGTGCTTTTGACCTGGACAGATTTGTTTTGGCTTGGCACCGGCATCACAGGTGGCCGAATTTGCCCCTGCCCTTTTCCATCCTGTTACTGAGCACAGAGACCCACCACCCTGCTGTGCCCAGGGCATGGGGGCATGGGGTCCTCCACTGCCTCTGCCCCAGAGCTGCTGCGGTGGCAGCGGGTGCTGATGCTGTGTCAGGCTGACCTCATGCACGGTCTCCTGCTTATGACATCATAACATGGTTGTTGCTGTGGGATCTGGGAGGAGGCTTTTGGGATAGCTTCAGGATGGGGAGCTTGAAACCACCAAGCAGAGGCAGCAGCTGCTTGAAGATGAGCAGATCTGCCCAAGGGGCTCTGGAGCGTGCAGGGAGTGGGGGCTGTCCCGCAGTCACTGGCGGGATGACCCTGCCTCCTAAACGCACAGACAGGACAGGGCAGTGCCTGCGTTACGGGCATATTCTCTGATGGGAGCAGGGTGGAGGGGTTGGTGGGACTGAGAGGCACTGGCTTGGACACAGCTGGGGAATGAGGCACACTGGGACTGCTGAGGGAGCAACCGCCTGCCTTGAGCCTCGCGGGCCGTGGCGGAACCCTGAGGACTGTGTGGGGAAAAGGAGCAGGCGTGAGCTGAGGGGTCAGACCACACCGCTTTCTGGTGCTGCATCAAAGCCCTGCAGCAGCTCACTGCTCTGAGGGAACATGTAAAGATCCTTTACCCATAGTTGCTCCTGCTGACAACCTGGTCCTCTGCTGAGGTGCACTATAGGGGCGTTTTATCAACTATAAATCCCCCAAGAGGGGACCCTTTGACCAGAGTGGGAACCGCCTTTCTTTCCACTAATGGATTGGGAGCAGAACTGGGGATGATCACATTGATCCTGCCTGTATCTCCACCAAAGAAAAGAAAGGTTCACACAGCATGAGCACAGTCGTTTTACTGCCTTCCTTACTAGCTACGTTATTTAGATCCGGGGCACTCGTTCACCTTCTATTGGTGCAGAGGTTGCCCATTGTTTGCTCTGTGGGTCCATCAGGGGAAGACAATTGGTTGTGTGTTGTGTCTCTGAACCAAATTCCACTTTGGTTTGGGTTGGTTGAGATTGGTGGAACCTGTGAACATCTTTTCTCATCATGGGTCACCTTTGCCAAGTGGTCTAAGAGGCACCACAGCAATTCTTCCTCAAAAGGACTTTTAGAAGAGAAGAGTTCCTCAGTCACTTCTGAGCAGATGCCCCAGTGCTGGTACACAGGTCCTCACTCCAGGCAGAAGGTTGTCCTGTGGACTCTGTTCCTTCAGCTTGTGGCTGGACATCAGGCTGCCTATCCAGTGTGCTCGAGCTGATGCAAAAACCCAGCCCTGGCACAAATCAGGCAACTGTCAGGGCACTGCAAGGAGAATTGGTGTTCTCTTTTTTCCCAGGTTGTAGAACTTCTGTGCAAATGGAGTGCACTGACCCCTCTGAAACCAGGAGGCAGAAGAGGAACCTACAAAAGTCTTAAACAAGCTCTAAGGAGGACAAGACAGGAACATTTGTTTGGTTGCTAGAGCAGAGGGGACTCAGGGGATGATAACAGAGTGGAAAGTCTTCCCTCTTCACACGGCATCCCTGACCAGTCTCTGGCCAAACTTTGTTATCTATGACAGTCTCTGGTAGTCTTGATCTACCCTTGTCCTCAGAGTTGTCTGCATGGGAAATTAACCTTAGACACCCCTTCATGGTGTGCTCTGTGAAGAGACCCAGGACAGCTCTGGCACGGGAAAACACTCACTCCCACTTCCAGAGGTGATCTCAGCCCTGCCAGCTGGTCTGGGGGACCTGGCACGTGCAGTAAAGCTGGGGAATCACTGCCAGGGAATCAGAGCTGCAGAGAAACCTCTGGAGGAGGAGAGCGAGCTGAAACAGGAGTTTCAGGAAAGAGCATCAATGTGCCTCGGGGAGTGGCAGATTTCCCCCTGAGGTCTCTCAAACTCAGGGGAGAAGAGGATTCTTCTACCGCGGCTTTAAACACAGTTCTTTTGGCTTCTGTGAATGTGCAAAAGCGGACTGCTGCTCTCATGCTGTCTTTGTTCTGAGGGCAAGGGCTGTCTTTAACTCACATTTCCATGCCTCTACTGATGCAGCTGTCCTACAGTAAGTGCCTCGGATAGTGGAACAGCCTGCAAGGGCCTCCAGAGGGAGATGGTGTCCACCTATGAAGCAGCACCATCAGGATCCCTCTTTTAGATGTTTGTAACATGCATTGAGAGAGAGAGAGAGGCTGTGTCCCACCCAACACACGTGGAAGGCACACCCTACAGGGACTACGTGAGCTCTAGAATGTAGCTACAGACCAGCAAATAAATGTATCGTGCTCCCACACTGCTGGCAAAGTGCAGTTCTGGAAGGAAACTTCCTCACTGCAAGAGAAGACGGTGCTTTATCAGACACCGGATGGCTTGGGGCAATCAAAGGCTTGGCACTGAGGCAAGACTGTGGGTGGAAAAGAAGCTGCCCTTTTGCACTCTGAGGGTGCAAAAGGGGTGGACTTTGGAGAGTTGGGACAGACAGACTGGTGCCAATGCAAAAGTTCGGAGCAGAACAGGGCGAGCAAACGCCAGAGCTGTGGCAGTGGATTAGAAGGCCAGTGCACCATCCTCACAGGAGGGAAAGTGAAGGGGCTGGAGGAAGACTTGACAGTGGGGTAAGAGAAGAGAAAGCTGGAAAGGGAAGAGCTATGAGCCTGGACAAGGTCTGTCCTTCATCTGCACTTCCATGAGGTCGCTTGGGGAGAAGAGATCAGAGAAATGTAAAGCATTTGGTTGGTTAAAATCCCCAGCAATTCCAGGCATTCTCTCTTATTTTCACTTGGCGGTGAGGAAAACATTGCGTGTGCTGAAGGGTTTTGTGATTCGTCAGTGCCAGTAAGGCTGGCAACAGAGGAATCGTGCCTTTCTCTTGAACCGCCCATGGCAAATGCTAGTGCTGGAAAACTACTGGAGAGCAGGTGAAGAGCCTCTGCAGAGAGTATCTCATGTTTCAGTAGGAACCAGCTTGACCTCAGTTTCCAGCTGAGTCAGGATCTGGTAGAAAGGTTGTGCACAAGGGGATTGCAATTGAAACTCCAAGGTCTTAAGGAGGAAGATGCTCCTAGGTGTGAGGCAGCACTGGGATTGCAGCAGAAGCAGGCGTAGGTTGGCAGGCCTGCCAGCCCGGGGTGCTTTAGAGTGCTGCCACACTATCACAGAGCTTGGTGAGGGATGTGAAAGTCTCTCACAGGTGCTAGGTGCAGGCTTTGTGGTGGAAGCGCATGCTACTGGAGATACTCACCAGTGGTGCAACCAAAACAGCTACTTCAGTGCTGGCTGAGGTACTTCTGTATGAACGGTGTCCACACTGCAGGGTGAACATGCTCTCGATTTGTTTTTAGTCTTCTGTTTGTAGGAGAGTTCTAAGGAACTCATAGAAACGCTAGCCAAAAGGTTTGTTTACAAGGAGGATATTCTACAGTAGCAGTTTTGGTTTCTGTAAACACCCAGACACGCAAGGTACCAGATGCCGGTTGTGCTCCGGGATCCGTCCACAAGCGTGTTTTCACGAGGTCGTTTCCAGCGGCTGAACTCGTGGACCACTGTTGTCGTTGCCGAGTGGCTGAGCGCATGCATGTGGCTGGCTACCATGGATCAGCGAGCGTGCAGAAACTTGCGCAGCTTTGGGCATGGCGGGGGCCTGACTCACAGGCTCCAGTGATTCATGCTGGGTTAAAGGAAGAGGTTATACGTCCCAGCTGCTTTCTGGTCTTTTTGCTGGAGCTCGCTTGCTCTGCAGAAGGAGGGATTGATAAATGAGCACGCTGTTCCTCTGCTCTCCATGGCTCGTAGTCTCTGGTGTTAATCCAAACAGAAGGGTTATGGGAGAGCAACCCAGCAATGTTGAGGAATGGCCCACCTCTCCATTCAGGCAGACTAGTGGGCTAGGAACTCCTGGGAGAGGGGTAGGATGGAGCAGAATGGTCCATTAGTAAGTAATTGCACTATGGATCCAAAACCTGGTGAGTCAGAGCCCTCGGCATCCTATTTTCAATCCCTTTTTGGAGGTGGGTGTAGTTAACCTGGGAAAAGCAGCCTCTGGTGAGAGGAGGAACGTCTGGAGAGGGTCTGAGCACAGCCTGACTGCCGACCCTTGCCCTCGGCTCAGTCTCCTGCCTTTGTTAATGCGACAGGCTCCAGCTGCGAAGGGCTAAAGAGAGCTGTGTGGCCATGGACAGCATAGCTCTGTCAACCTTCTCCCTGCACCTGCACTGCCCACCTCCTGCTCTTGCTGCTGCCCTGGTCTCCAGCCTTGGCTCAGTGCTGGGCTTTAATGGGACCACAGCGGTGCTTGAACTCGGAACTGACTGGAAAGGATGGGATGAGACTGGGGCGAGCATGTGGACCTACACCTCAGTTCTGCTGCTGCCTAACTCCGGAGGCAGTGAGAGGAGGGGAAACAGCCTCTTGTTCTTCTGACCGCCCCTCATTTTCCCTTGGACTCCAGTGAACATCTTCAGCTGCATAAAGGACTTCTGACCCTGCACCTTTTTCAGTGCCCGGCAGCTGTGTTACAGGGATGGGGGGAGCTGTGGGTCACATATGGCTCTCACTTGGATCCGCTCGTTTTCTTCTGGGAGAGAAGCTCCATAAAAACTAAAGTGTCTTTTGATGAGAGCTTGAAGAACGTTAAGTTTGAGAGCAGCTGAGTTTGCAGCTCATGACTAGAACTGTAAATCCAGGCCATTTCCTTTGGTTTAGAAGTCGCAGGTCTGTGAAGACCCAGCAAAGGCTGGTTGTCCACTCTGTGCTGGAGACCACGTCCAGGGCAGAGGCTGTCAGGCAGTGAGATAAGGTGGAGCTTTCCTTTGGGAAAGCTGCATCTCATGTCACTGAGGATGCGGCTGGCGGGGAGCAGAAAGCTGGGTAGGAGCCACCCAACGCTCTTGGTTCACTCAGCAGTTTGCTCCATGCTGTGTGAAGCTACTTGCCCTGGTTTCTGTCAGCGTGTGCTGTCCTGGCATCTGGTCACCCTCCACTGCTCTTCCAGCGCCAGTGAGGTGGAGGGACGTGCTGGCAGAAGAGGCAGTTTGGGAGGGCAAAGGCCTCTCCACCCAGGCTGGAGCTCGGACATGCATCACCTGCTGCGCTGACCCCCTGTCTGGGGCAGGATAACAAAACGCACGTGACTGGGAAATGTGACTCTGCTCCAGAGGGAAGCTCTCACTGGACCGGCAAGGGCTTGATGAGAGCAAATCTGTGGGTTCCCTCAAGGTCCTGTGAGAACATCCAGAACAAGATGTGCGTGGCCTCCTGGCCAGGACATGGTCCTGGCTCCTGCGCTGTGCTCCAGACAGAAAGCTGCGTTCGAACCAAGGTGACTGGGGTTGTCTCCTCTCTGACAAGGGCAGTGTGTGTTGCTGTATTTTGAGATGTTCCAAATTGCAACAACAAATACAACAAATCATGGTAAAAATTAAACATTTAGGTAATTGATAACTCTGGTAATTAGGCTTGGCAGACTCAGTCATCGGTCCTTATAAAGGATTTTAGTTCAGGCATGTCTGGAAGGGAAGAGCTCCTCAGTGCGAGGGAGAGCTTTTCAGAGAAGAGCAATAAGCCACGCGAGGCTGTCTGCACACAGCCGTGGTGCTCGTCATGCTTCCGAGGAGTCTGATGGCCCAGGAGCTCTTCTACAGCTTGTCGCATCCTTGCCATCGGCTTAAATTTTTGACTACCCGTGGAAGTCTGAGCCCAGTTTTTCTTGCTGAATTTTTATGCCTGGTGAGGATGGGGAGGGGAAGGGAACTGCATTTGATCTCTAAGTGTGAGACTCGGTGACAGGCAGCTCAGAAAAGGACAGACAGCTGCAAGTGTGTGAGATGGATGGACACAAAAAGGGTTCTTTAGGGAAGCAGCAAAACTTTAATTTCCCTTAAATCTACACTGAAGTCAGGTGCTTTAGTGTTTTGTTTTTAAAAGGCACCCCAAAAATTTGAAGCGGATTTCCTACATCGTTGACTGTTGTTTGGAAGCCCTTCAGAGAAACCTCTTTTTCATGTCAGAATTTACACATTTGCTTAATTTGATGGTAAAATCAGGTTAAAATCTCTCAGCCAGGTTCTCAGCAGATGTTTCTCTGACCTCTCTCCCCCGGCTTTGTGTGTGTGATGTGTACCAGCTGAGCGTCCGACCCTCTCGCTTTCAGCAGCTCTTTGATTTGAAGGCTGGGTCTTTATTCCAGCCCCGACACTGTGTTTGTGTGCCTGTGGGCATATGTGTGGGCTCACGTCATTTTTTATTCCACTTTGAAGTTCGGGGCACTTTGCAGGAGTCCTCTGGCTCCTGATGCGCTGCAGCCCCCTGAGGGTGCGGGCATGCCGTTTTGGCCAGCACACTGCTCTGGCAGAGCCCGTGCTCACCCTGTCGCTCCTCGTCTGCCTCTTGTACTCGCTCTTGTACACCTCTTGTGTTACACCTCTCCCTCCAGTCAAACCTCTGACAAACCTCCCATGCCGAGCAGCCGTGTCTCTGGTTCAAAGCACACCAAAAGGGCTCTTTGCCTTCGAGCTGTTGCCCACCTCCTGGCTTGACTGAAGTGCTCCCAGAGAGAAGCCTCCTTGCTGTGGGGCCAAACTGGTCTTACTCCAGAAGTGGTGCTTGTGGAGGTGTGGGTTTGTGGAGCCTGCTCGAGAGGACCTGGCACTGGTCAGATTATTGATAGGGCTCCCACGTTCGTAGTGTGAGAAGTCAGAGCAGCAAGTGAGCTCAGGTCCCACAGGGAACTGGCTACGGATACTCTTGAGACAAAACTGGCCAGGGAGGTGAGGCTGCTGCCTTGAACCTGCACAGCGTGGGTGCAGATGCCTGTCTCCTGTGCCCGTTTCCAAGCTGTGGTGAGCAGGGCAGGGCTGGCAAGGGAGGAGTGCTGAGTTTGGGCCAGGCAGAGGGAGGGAGGAACTTTGAGCTGCTCACTCAGTTGTTCTGCACGGCACGGTAACCCGCTGCAGCTGTGCCCATGCCAAGTTGCTGCTCTCTGCAGGAGAGAAGCCTCAGCTGCACTACAAAGAAAAAAAACCCGTTCGATCCCCTGCCTACCTGCCTGGCTCCCATGGCAGGGTTTGTGAGCGAGAGGGATGCTGGTGGGGGAAGAGGCTTGGGAGACGCTCCAGTGGCTGCTGCTCCTGGCCCTTGGCTCCCTTTTGGGTAGGCAGCTTGCGAGGCATGGCAGAGCTTTCTCAGCCGGCGGGTTTTCAGAGCTGGCCTGTGCCGCTGCTACGCCTGCTGCATGGCGCAGTCACTGGTGGACACAGCAGCTTGTGCAGCTGCATCAGTTCTGCATCCCACAGTGTGCTGGTGCTGGGCTGCATCACTGCTGCCATGAGCGGAGCAAAGTGCAGATCTTGTGCTATGAGTCTTGGTTGCCTGGAAATGACTGAGGAGTTGAAGTGATTCATATGCAGAAAGCCTTGCTCCCAGGTCCCGGATCCAGAGCGGAGGTGCCGGGGCTGGGCAGGCAGGCTCTGAAAGGCCAGGAATCCACCCAGCTGCTGCTACCCAAGAAGCAGTTTGTTTCCCTTGCAGAGATCACGCGTGTTTCATCTGCTCATTCAAGCTTTTGCCTGAAGGGCAAGGACAAGGAATGTGATGAACTTCTCCTTGGCATGGAAGTGTATTTGGCTTCACATTCATCAATAAATGAGATTTGGTTTCTGTGTTTGTGCTGAGACTCTGCGTGAGAGGCACGTTTAATGAATGCTGGGATAAACTCTCTTGCTGGCTGTGGGCTAACAAGCACAGCCAAAACCTGCATCGCAGCAGAGGTCCTAACATTGCAGAGATGCCAGTTATATGATCGAGAAAAAGGGATTCAGCCCAAACCAGAAATTATCCTGGATCTTACATGAAGCGATGACTCAGTACCAAAAGTGGTGCGTGTCAATAATGTCCGTGCTGCTTCTCTACTTGAAAGAATGTTTCCCGCTCAGTCCTGGGTTACCTCTTGTGGTCCTTGGAGGTATGAATAACTGGCTGGATGGCCGGGCCCAGGAAGTGATGGGGAATGGACCTACATCCAGTTGTTGGCTGGTCACCAGTGGTGTCCCCTAGGGCTCGGTATTGAGCTATCTTTATCAGTGACCTGGATGAGGGGATCA
>NW_010427457.1:1420-1668 GCF_000710305.1 Buceros rhinoceros silvestris | reverse complement strand
GTGTCGGCGTCGTTGCTGCCCCGGGTGCCGTGGGGGGGTGAAGGACCCTCGTCAGCCGCCCCTTGGAGGGGGCGTTTGAAGAGCTGGTGACTCTCTGCAAGCACGTGGCTGTGCTGAGGTGGCCCCTGAGAGTGAGTCCAGCCTGGGCTGGGGCCTCACGGGTAGGAGGCAGCAGGAGAGCAGCGAGCTGCTGTGGGGTGTGAGCGGGGAGAGCGCTGGTTTCGCTGGCGGCGCACCTCCGGGGTACC
>NW_010427457.1:604-1200 GCF_000710305.1 Buceros rhinoceros silvestris | reverse complement strand
AGGGAGCCGAGCCCCTCAGGCGGAACCTAAAGCTCCGCGGGTGCTTTCGTCTTCTCTGCCCAGGCTGGTGCGAGAGTTTGTGGCTCAGAACAACACGTCCCAAATCAAACACGTGATCCAGATCCTGTCGCAGGAGTTTGCGCTCTCCCAGCACCCGCACAGCCGGAAAGGGGGACTCATTGGCCTGGCCGCTTGCTCCATCGCCCTGGGCAAGGTAGGTGCGGGTGGGTTGTGTTGCTGGTTGCGGTGGGAGACCAGGGGAACGTCCTTGGGGCACGGGGCAGCAGGCTGGGCACTGATTCCTGCGAGCGGAGCTGAGGAGCGCAGCCTGTCCCATCTCCCGCCTCCAGCCCCACCCCGCCAGCTCCGGCAGTGCGGGCAGGGCCTCTGGGAAGCGGGGTGAGGGTCTGGGCCCACGGGCAGCAGAGCTGCGGTCAAGGGAAGCGACAGCGTGAGGTGTCGAGCTGCGTTAGCCTGAGCCGGCAGCTGGGCAGATGTTTGACTTGCCGAGCGCGTGGCTGGCTCAGCCCAGTCCCGGAGGTCTCCTGTCGACACCCCTTGCACGGGGAGTTGGCTGGGTTCTGTCCCGGGGAAGG
>NW_010427457.1:0-523 GCF_000710305.1 Buceros rhinoceros silvestris | reverse complement strand
CGGCTGCAGACGGCAGGTCACAGGAGGGACCCTGCCACCCTGCTGGGGCATGGAGGCCACACCGGGAGTGCCAGGTCACTGCTGGCTCCTCCGTACAGAGAGACAGGTTTGGAGTCGAGCCGCGTGGCTGCGCTTTGGACGCGCCTGCAGGGGAAGGAGTCGGCTGGGTCTGTGGTGAGGGCAGTGCCAAAGCAAGCAGCGGCTTTGGGAAGAGCTCGAGCTGCGTTTAATTCCTTTATTCCCTTTCTGACAAGAGACGCCGTCGCTCTGAGCAGCTGCTTTGAAGCCGGACGGCTTTTCCATTTGCTGGTGGCTTCTGAGCAGCTCTTCTGTCCTGGTGCTCTTGTTAAAGTGCAGAATCTCTTTGCAAAACCCTCCTCCCTGGGACGAGCAACGCTCTGCCCTGCCCTCAGCCCAGGCGCGTAACCCTCCTTCTCCTCCCGCCCAGCGTGGGGACAGGCACCCTGTGCTGCCAGAGCTGCCGGCGCAGCGGGCTCGGCAGGGTGGAGGGGGTGTGTATGGT
>NW_010427456.1:0-8225 GCF_000710305.1 Buceros rhinoceros silvestris | reverse complement strand
GGGTGGTGGGTGGCTTTGCCCGGCCGCGCTGGGAACAGGGTCGGGACTGGTGAGACGGCACAGTGCATGGTGGGCAATAGGAGCAGCTGCACAAAGGGCTGGGACTGGAGAAGCCTGAAGAAGTAATTTGAGCCGAAAGCGAGGGTGGTACTGAACTGGCAAGGAAGGTGGGACTGGGTGCTGTGCTTTAAGCACAGTGGGCAGCTGAACGCTACAGAGCAGCGTGCTCACTCCTCTCCCAGTGGGATGGGGGAGAGAATCGGAAGGGTAAAACTGAGAAAATTTGTGAGCTGAAATAAAGTTTAATTAAAGTTTTTTAAAAGGGAATCAGAAACACAAGAAAATCAAGTGATGCCAAAAAACCCACTCGCTCACCCCAGTTCACCAATGCCAATCCCCAGGACAGCCCTAGCAAACTGTACACTCTCCCACCCCCCGGTTTTATTGCTGAAGATGACATTACACAGTATAGAATATGCCTTTGCTCAGTTGGGGTTAGGCTAGTTGTCCTGCCTATGTCTGCTCCCAACTAGTGCAGCCCCAGCCTGCTCGCTGGCAGGGCAGTGTGAGAAGCAGAAAGGGCTTCGGTGTGAAAGCGCTGCTCAACAACAGCTAGAGCATCATTGTGCTATCAACACTGTTTTCATCACAAATCCACCACACGAGGAAACTGAAGAAAATTAACTGAAGGAAATCCCAGTACACTGGGATTGGAAGCCACAATGGGGTAAGAACGGAAAAGACCTTACATGGGTGCATGCCTCTTTGGGGAAGAAGAATCAAAATGGACGACAAGGTGCTCTGTAAACACACTTCTTTCCACAATGTTGAATGAAAGTGAAAGGTTGGAATTCACTCTACTACCAGTAAATATCTCTGCAACCTACAGGGAACGTACAGCGTCTCTCCAGGGCAGTTTGCAGAGCAGTGAGAACTTGTTAGTGCTCCCAGTTAGTCACCTTGCTTCAGCAGCAGATGTTTCAGTGCTCTGATGATTATTGAAGCTCATGCAGTGGTGGGATTCTAGGTTGTTTTTTTTCCCCAGGTTTCTTAGGAAGTGACACATTTTGACCTGTGTTAAAGAACAGGATTGCCTTTGAATATGAATAAATTAAAAGTTAGAAAATGTCAGAAGTTCCTGTGCTGCCTTAAGTCAGACCATTAATATTTACCTTTCCATACAATTTTCAAACATTCTGTTCCATACTGATTCTTCCCCTGGACACTGTTTCTTTCTGCGTCTGGGCTGCAGATTCCCTTCAAAAGAGTCCTTCAATTGTGTCCTTTATAAAATGTTCATTCACTAATGGGAAGGGCAAAAACAATGTTAACAAAGTGGTTAGGCAGCTTCTGTCTTCAAAATGACACAAAAAAGAGCTTGGATAAACTTGCGCTAACAGGTAAGCAAATGTCCTTTTACTAAGTCTCCTGAACAGTCGTGTGTCAGTGGAATATATCAGCAATCTGTGCCATACACCAATTCTTTTACCTGACACACAATCCTCATAGGTATTCAGGTAAAAAGCAGAGTGATATTGGCTTTGTCAAACTGCTCTTGATTGTTTGGGGTTTTTTTTGTTGTGGTTGTTGTTGTTTTTAATTAATAAAAGCCTAGATGTCATTGTGCACCTTAAGTTCTTGCTTGTATCTCTGAGAATTTTCTCCAAGACTGGTCCTGAAGCCCAGCACACGTTGTGAGGTGGTGACTTATTTGCTGATAAAGTGCCAATACGTTTTTAATAAGAACCCTTACTTTGATGGTATGACAATAAAAGACTTGCAGCTCCAGGTAGGTTCTGCACCTTTTTCTCGGGGGTATCTTGTACGTGCAAATAGACTATACCATTATTGCTGATTTCACAGAAGTGATTTATTCAACCCAACTGTTAATGATGAGGCTTGTTAGATATCTACAAGCAGTGGCATGTACAGTCAATGAATACAGAACAGCGGCTCTTTGAAGGTGTGATTCATCTGACCTACTTTGGCTGGCTGTTGTGGCGTGAGATGACTCACACCCCAGGAGGTGCATGTTTCTCTCCATTGGGTATAAAGCAAGCTGGGGATGACTGACATGCAGATGGGTGTCTGCATTCCTTCGCAGCCATCTCACCCTTGTTGTCTTTTTACTGGCTTATTTGATTATTGTGCCATTTAGGCAGTTTGCTAACAGCCCACCTACCACTCTCATTTAACAGTCCCAAAGAACAGATTTTTAATTCAAAGAGTAAATTGAATCATCCATGTCCGTAAGGGGTCCGTACCTAAGTACCTGCTGATTCTTAATGATCATGGATGTAGTACTGTGAAATCTTCCAAAGGCCTTTAATGAAAGTCAGCTTAAATCTGACTCTGAATTACTGTAATCATGATTCAGTACAGGTTTTGATTGGAAATTGTCACGGCAAATGCTGCTGAGAGAGACAGAAGATAGGTAATACTGCAATATACTTCCTAACAGACAAAGAGGTCTTAAAGCTATATATTTATGCATCAGCTACATACTAATGTTGATGGTGTTGTGTATTAATTCAGCTTGTGAGATTTCAGCTTCTGTGGCTTTTCTGGCAAGGAAAGCTGCAGCATTTTCCCAGCACACCACTGACTGCAAGTGTCAGAGGTCTGTAGCTTTCAATACTGTATATGCTCTTCCCTGTCGTACCCTTTGCACTGCACAGTATTGTTTCTGCTTTGCTCATAGGTTCTGAAGGCGTCTATATATTTTGTCTTCTACAGGAATCAGAGCTAATGCTCTAGAACTGATGAGTTGCCTTGAGCTCCTTTAATGTCTCACTGGTTTCTCTCTCCACTGTAGAAAATGGCTTCAGGCAGCCTTTTGCCTGACACATGTACCAGTTACCCAGATCTGGAGAGCAGAATGTGCAGGAAAATGGCTTTCACCCTAAGTGGCTGTCACTTCCGAGTAAAATAACACCTGTACACTGTCTTAAAAAGAAACATAGCAATTTTTGTCTTTTGTCATTTCAATCACAGCCTTCTTATGTGAACTGCACTTTTCCCCTCCTTTTCTTCACAAAAGAGCTTTCTTGTTATGCTTAGTATGCAAGTAGTTAAGTTCCCCTGATGACCTAAAATGAGCTTCCAGGATTTATGGGCTTTCTTCTACCATGACTATAAATTATCTATTGACATGGGAAAGATTCATAGGTCTTGAATATGTCTGATTGTGTTTAACATGTGAACTTGCAGGTCAGGTCACACCACAGTCCCTCTTAGGTACAGATCAAGACTCTCTTTGGGCAGGCAGCTATACACAGCTGCTTTAAAGTCACAGTTACAGATACATGGTGTGACTGTCACTTCCTATCACAATTCGAAATAACTTGAGAAATGCAAAATACTCCAATATATTAAAAAGCTGAAGCATTTACCAGGTTGGTCAAAGTGATTTATTTCTACATCGCTCCTCTGTCAGGGCAGGGACTGTAATTTACTGTGTACATGCTGGCTCAAATAGAGAGTTTGCACCCTGGCTACTTTCAGGGTTGTATTGGTGTATTAAATGTTTAATAATAATAGGATTTTTTTTTTTAAAAAAAGGGTTTGGTTGCCAAATGAAAGTAAGACTTTCTGCCAATGTAGCAATTACAGTCTAACACCTGACAATTTATCATTCCTGTACACATTTTCATCAGGACAAAATGTAATTGGAAGTTAGCTGGCAGTTTTTGCTAATGTTGCAGAAAGAATAATAAAATCTAATGTAAGAAATGTTATCTATCATCTTGGAAGGTAAGAGACATTAAAAACTGAAGGCACTGGATTCAAAGAACTCATTTGTCCTGTGTTATGCCTCTGTATCTGTCTAAGCAGCATTAAAAATTTCATTTCTATTCATCTCAGCTCTAGTTACAGCTTTGACTGTGTCTAATTTTCAGTTACTGCCTCCCAAAAATCCCATTTTAGCACTCACTGATGTCATAATTTCCTCTTTTCCAAGCACTGAGAGGTTGCTAGAAATCTGTTTTATGGAAACCTTACCTATTTGTGTTTGAATGATACCAGCAATGCAGTAAGATTTTGTCTTTCTTCTTTGTAGCCATCTGCCTCTTTCTTGGAGTGGGAGCAGACAGGCAGCAGCAATCAGATTTCCTTTGGTTTTCCTGCATCTAAATGTTTTGACTCCCATGTTTCAAGTCTACCTTTTGCTGGGGCTTTGACCGCACCCTTTTTGTCTCCAAGTTACCAGTACTTTCATTACATTTTTTCTTTTGCCCCCCCTCTCTAATTTAACATTGGTGGGGACAAAAAGAGCAGTGGACAAGGTGGGATTGGAAGATCCAGCTCTCTCCTGCCATTTGAGACATCTCTCTTACAGTGTTTCTTGCACTGAAAACTTGAATTGCTTTCGATTACTTTTCTTTACTTTGAAAGCTCTTCAGCCCTCCTTATTCCAGGCATACCTCTTCTGTTTCTTAAGATTGGTTGGTGTGCTTCTGCTTCTGCAGCTGTTTCAAGCTGCTGTTTCAAGCTGCAGAAAAGAAATGTCACCAGCTGAATGTGAACACAAGGAGTGCATCAGTGTATATCATTTCTCAGTAATCAGCTCCATCATCAGAGCTTTGATTCCTCATCAGCTAATTAACTACTTCTTGAAAAGCATTTCTCATTATGAACATGTTCAGAAATGTTGACTTGGAAACTCCGCTTTAAAAAAAAAATCAAAAAATAGGACAGCACAATGATTTTCTCTGTTGCATGTCAGAACTATGCTAGGATTTAAAACAAATCATCACATTGGTGTTATAAAGCATTTTGCAAAGGGCCTTATTTGCAGAGTTGTGTTCTCAGTTCTTTTGAAATATCTCAATTTGGGCACTGAAAAATTGAGGCACCAATGAACCATTGTTTGGGTTTTTTTTTAAATCTTGGCCTTCCAATCTTAACTTTAAAAAAACTCCCCACAAAAGTCTCTTGCGTTGTGGTGCATGATGTTTGCTTGCAACTGTGCTGGTATGGGCTGCCTCCTCACAGGCAGGAGCATTTATCCATAGACACTTCCAAAAAGAACCAGGCTGTTGGCATAAATATTATCAATAATTTAATTATCAGTAATTTCCTCTTTATTTTCCTTTCTATGATCTAGATCATATGGACATATTCGATGGGTGTACACTTCACTGGATAAAAGACTGGCTGGATTGCTGGATCCAAAGAGTTGTGTATGGAATTAAATCTAGATTGTGGCCAGTCACCAGTGGTGTTCCCCAGGGCTCAGTATTGGGGTCTGTCCTCTTTTAACATCTTTATCAATTATCTGAGTGAGGGGATTGAGTGCATCCTCAGTAAGTTTGCAGACAACACAAAATTGGGTGGTGTTTTGATCTGCTTGAGGGTCGGGAGGCTCTACAGAAGGATCTGGACAGGCTGGATCAATGGGCTGAGACCAGGTTCAAGAAGGCCGGGTGCCAGGTTCTGCACTTGGGTCACAACAATTCCCTGCAATGCTACTGGCTTGGGGAAGAGTGGCTGGAAATTGGGGAAAAGGACCTGGGCGTGTTGGTTGAGAGCCGTCTGAATGTGAGCCAGCAGTGTGCCCAAGGTGGCCAAGAAGGCCAATGGCATCCTGGCTTGTATCAGAAATAGCAGGTCAGCAGAAGTAGTGATTTTTCAGGGAAGTGATTGTTTTCCTGTACTCAGTATTGGTGAGGCCACACCTTGAATCCTGTGTTTGGTTTTGGGCCCCTCACTCCAAGAAGGGCATTGAGGTGCTGGAGCGTGTCCAGAGAAGGGCAGTGAAGCTGGTGAACGGTCTAGAGCACAAGTCCTATGAGGAGCAGCTGAGGGAACTGGGGTTGTTTAGCCTGGAGAAAAGGAGACTGAGGGGAGACCTTACCACTCTCTACAACTACCTGAAAGGAGGTTGTATTGAGGTGGGGTCTCTTCTCCCAAATAACAAGCAGTGGTATGAGAGGAAATGGCCTCAGGTTGCACAAGAGAAGGTTTAGGTTGGATATTAGGGAAAATTTCTTTACAGAGAGGGTTGTAAAGTATTGGAACAGGCTGCCCAAGTTGAGTCACCATCCCTGGGGGAATTGATAGTGAGGGACATGATTTAGTGGTGGACTTGGCAGTGCTGGGTTAATGGTTGGACTTGATGATCTTAAAGGTCTCTTCCAACCAGAACAATTCTGTGATTCCGTATGGTTCACTGCTGCACACTAAAATACCATCTTACCTCTTAAAAAGGATGAGAGTCATTCAGCACCTTGTCTGATGCATGCAGGTGGGTTGTGCTGTCATCGAAGTCCTCTGCTAGCTTCTGCCTCTGGTCATACCTTCCAAGGCAGAAGGAGCCTAGTTTCCATGGTACTTGTCAGCTCTCTGGCTGCTTGACCAGTATATAGAAGTAATCAATGGGCAAAAATATTTTTTTCCACAAGATTAAGTTGACGGTACTTTAAAAATCAGTGTTTTTAGCTCCTGGGTTTTTTTGTTGTTGTTTTTTGGGGGTTTTGTTACACTCATTTCAATCACCAATTTTTTTTTTCTGATAGTAATAATACATGGTAAGCTTTGATTGGTTTTGTTACGGGTACAATTTAGAAAATTCTATTAATCACCAAGTAGAGAGCCAAAATGAAGAATTAATTCAGTTTCAAGTTGCACATATCTCAGACGTATTCTTCTGTCAGAAAACATATTCTTGGGCCTCTTCTTTTAGATGAAAAATTAAGGTCAGTGTCCTCTACATTTGTTTAATTCTGATGATCTGCTAGACAGTTATTAAATTCTAGGAAATGTTGGTCATGTTTTTTTATAGAAGTGATTTTATTCACAAAATAAAAATGCTTCTATTGTTTTTAAGGCACCGTATTATCCTTAGAGAAAAATACATTAAAATATTTTTTAAAAGTGTGGGCAAGATTGTGTAATTACATAGGAACAACCTATAGATTCTTCTTCTGAAAATATATTCAATTTATTTTTTTTTAATAATAGCTAGTTTCTTGACTTCTTTAAACACCACAGGCAGATGCTTGAAATCTCAATATTTGAACTGAGAAACACTGTAACAGAACTGGAAAAAAGACTTAGCACTGTTGAAGAAGAAGGTAAGTGAGTCACAACAGAGCTTTGCTAATTGATTAGGAAACAGAAAATTAATTTTGGGTAGGCCCTACACAGATACAAATTTTTATTTAGAAATTAAGTTTTCCCTTTTCAAAATGACTGTTATACGTGCAATGTTGCAAGTGTGAAATTAAAGAATGCTACGTGCTACTGTTTTAGCATTTTTTTCTGTTAATTATTAATGAAACTATGAATAATATTATTCATAGAGTTGGTTAATATTCTGGTGACAATTAGCCCAGTGAAAAATTCCCTTGATTGATATTTTCAAGCTGTTTTCCATGCAAAGATCCTCCTTATGAGGATTACAAACTGGAGATTTTCTCAGTCTCCAGGAAAAAAAAAAGAAAATGGTTTGAAAAAATGCTAACTTTTAATATAAATGGCATTAAATAATCTGGGAAGTGGAATAACCCTGTATTTGTTTTTAAGGTAATGAATGGAAAACGAGATATGAGACACAAGTAGAATTGAACAAACAGCTGGAAAGGCAAATTAATATTCTTCAAGACAAGATGGAGCTTATTCATGGAAATCCAGCAGGTAGAAATGTGTATTCATAAACATTTTTCAATAGAATTAGTGATTATATGTTGAAATTATATCAATGGGTCAAATTTTCTGCTTATTTGTAGACAAACTCTCCAGTGTTCACACCTTTGATCAAATGCCTGTGGTGAGTACTATGGCATTTAGTTGGTTAACAACAAATAGCATATCCCCTCTGATGAACATGACTGGCCAGCTGGTAACAACAGATAAGGAGAAGACTGAGGTACACAATAGCTTTTTTACCTCAGTCTTCACTGATAACCTCTCTTCTCACACCCCCAAAGTTGATGGACGGCAAGGTGAGGACCAGGGGGACTGTAAGTGAAGGTCAGGTTCATGACCACCTGAGGAACATGAGCATGTGTAAGTCTATGGAACTATATGAGATGCATCCAAGAGTCCTGCGGGAATTGGCTGATGTAGTTGCCAAGCCACTCTCCATGACATTTCAAAAGTCCTGGCAGTCAGGTGAATCCCCTGGTGACTGGAAAAAGAGAAACATTGCACTAATTTTAAAAAAAGGTAGAAAGGAGGATCCTGGGAAGTCCTGACCTGTGAGCCTCACCTCTGTGCCTGGG
>NW_010427455.1:0-13782 GCF_000710305.1 Buceros rhinoceros silvestris | reverse complement strand
TATATTATTATTATTACATATTCATCAAGATCTTCAGATTCAGGTAATTGTTCTGCTCTTTCCATATTTTATGTAATCAAAAAAAGTTGGCAATATTCTGATGGCTCTGAAAATAACACTTTTCCCTCCCTTCCATCCCTCACCTCTGAGAATCACATACTTAATACATATAATTGCATCAAACAATCTAAATATTCATCAATCTAAAATCTTTACAAACTTCATTTACATCAACAAAAAGATTTTCCCATATGAAAATCAAAATGCCATCAACCCAACACTAAGTGGACAATTTACACACACTCCATCTCTCATCCCTTCACCACAGTTAGAACTGAAATTCTTTACCTCTCTAACAACATTCTATGCATTTTTTCCTGCTACCTGCACAGCAGGTTTTTTCCCCTTCTTAAATATATTATCACAGAGACGCTACCACCGTTGCTGATGGGCTCATCTTTAGCAAGCAGTGGGTCTGTCTTGGAGCTGAAGAGCATGGGCTCAATCAGACATAGCAGAGGCTTGTAGGAGCTTCTCACAGGAGACACACCCCTGTAGTGCCCTGCTACCAAAATGCAATACATTTTAAAAATGTGCACTAGCAGTTTCCATGAATATTTTATCTTCTCTCCTTTTTAGATGCTTTGTGTATTGTTATCCTGCTACATCCACACCTGTTGTCCTTAATAATAAATGCAGATCTTAGAATCATAGAATGGTTTGGGTTGGAAGGGACCTTCAAATATCATTTAGTCTAAGCTGCCTGCAGAGAGCAGGGACATATTTAACTAGATCAGGTTACTCAGACCCCTGTCCAATCTGACCTTGAATTTTGCCAGGGATGCGGCATCTATCACCCCCCTGGGCAACACGTCCCACTGTTTCACCACCTTCACTGTAAAACATTTCTTCCTTATATCTAGACTAAATCTCCCCTCTTTTAGTTTAAAACCATTACTTCTTGTCCTGTTGCAACAGGCCTTGCTAAAAAGATTGTCCCCATCTTTCTTAGGAGCCCCCTTTAAGAATTGGAATGCCTCAATAAGGTCTCACCAGAGCCTTCTCTCCTCCAGGCTGAACAACCCCAACTCTCTCACGCAACCCCATCTTTCTTGGATGTTTCCATTAGACATAGGCCAATGTAATAGCAAGGAAAATTGTAAAGAGTATTAGAACAATCCAGAGGAGTGATTTGAAGCTGAGAAGAAAAGCTTTCACTTAGAAAAAAATACCAGACAAAGCAATCGGCAAAATATATAGCATAAGATACCTGTAATTACGTATTCTCTTCATGAAGATAGTATTCTGGTGGAACCATACCTTTGCAATCTAGGATTCTATGGACATCTTTAAGGTGCGCGGTTGTCCTTGTTTGAGTTAGAACAGAGCTCATTCTGTTCAGTGATTTTACTTTTCAGCTCAGTCTCTTCTAAGACAGTGTCTGCTTCGAGATCGCTGGATGTTTACAGTCACTACCAGGGACTGGTGTGCAGAAAGGATCTTGCTGATACTTGCTCCTGTGCAGACCAAGGTCACTGCTAAATCCTGTGTGCCACGGTGGGGGTGCAGTGAGTGGGAGGCTGCACCTGTGGGGAGGAGTGGACAGGACAGGTGACCCTAAACTGACCAACAAGGTGTTCCCTCCCATATACATCATACTTTGTGTAAAGCTGAAAGATCATGAGGGTATCTCTCTCTTGCCCTCATCTTCAATGGCCGACATCTGAGGAGAACTCTGTCCATTCTTCCTTTGATCCCAAGTCGTGCATTCCTGAATCCAGTTCCCATCTGTTGCTGAGTCCGGCCTGGGCCCTCCCCAGTGTCTGGCCATAGCATCAGCAGTGGCAGTGACGTGGTTGCCATCAGCGGGGTTGGGTTCGGTATTGGTACAGTATATATTTGTATATATTTTATTTTATTGGTATTGTTCTCATTAAAGTAGTTTTAGTTTTCTTTTCCAATCCAGAAGTCTCTCTCCCTTGCTCTTTTTCTCCTTCCTGTCTTTGGGAAGGGGCAAAGAGGAGGGGGGTGGTAATAGAGAGCGTCTGTCATTCATCTAGTAGCCAGCCCAGCCCTAACCCTTGACAACTGTTAATATTCCTTCGGAGGATGCTGGAACATAAAGGATATGCAGTATAATTCTCATGGCACCTAGCCACAATTCTCATGTCCTAATTCAAACTGCTAAAAAGCTAACGGTGGCATTTGTCTATCAGAAATTTTACATTTAAAACATGGACCTCAATCAATTTTATCTTCTCTTCACAAATTATTAGAGTCTACCTACATGTTCCGGTCTAACAAACTCCGTGAATATGTAGCCTTGACGCCACTTCACTAAGTCAAAGACTTGTGCACAAGCCTGTTTCCTGACCTCAGTCCGAGAAAACACAGAGGTCTGTGATCAAATTCCATTTGCTTAAGTAAAAGCAGGACAATTATTATGTCCTCCCACAATTTAAATATGTTCAATACTTAAAAGAAGGCCAGTTACCTGCATTATCCACGTCTGGCCGTCTAGAGTGATGTCTCTGCCACCACAGAGATTTTCTTTCAGGTTGAGAAAAGCTGAAGTTTAATTGTCTTGAGATCAGTAAGGGGTGATGGGTGGGCGTGTGGGAACTAGTCAACGCTAACCCACCACAGCTACCTTATGACTTTTGTATACTCAATGTTGCTGATAAACCATTGAAGCAAATCCAGAAATTTTATATGTTGCTGTGCATCAGTCTTGCAACTACAGCTGCTACCTATTGTAGATTTCAAAGTGTAAAGATTTTTCCCCATGTATTCAAAATGAAGGTAGTGGCAAAGAAATGACAGAAAGAAAACATATTCTAGACAGAGGCCTGTATTCTAGGAGCTCCTAAGTCCTGATAAAATGCTCGTGCATAATTCTGTTCTATTACAGTAATATTAAAGTATCAATTACAAAGTATATACACCATATTAACATTGACTATAAAATGAATACTTGTTTTTAATTGTACACACAACGGAGTACAGTTAAGTATGTTCTCTTAAATAAAGAAAGATAAATCCAAGAAATTGTGAGTGGAATTTTGATTATACCTTTAGAAAATCCTGACACGGTATTATGTTAAATGGCGATCAGAAGAATAGAGACTTTTTTTTATTCTCTCAGAAAATGAGGACACAAAATGGGGACAAAAAATGCAAATGCAAACTAAATCAATATTAGGTAGGCAAACCTGAAACTTAATTCAGCAGAAGACAGTGCATGTAAATCAAATCTGCAGTTACAGATTATGTTTTTCTAATGAATGTATTACGGAGATTTTTCTTTTAAAGAAATTAAAGTGCATTGTTCCTCATTGCTGTAGCCCTACATATAAATTAAGCATAATCCCCTTTTACCAGTCTTTGGATGCTAAGAATACAAAATTTCATTAAACATTGGATCTGGATGTGAAAATTACATAAAATATTTTCTCTGATCTTAACAGTAGGGCTTACTCTAGACAGTATTCAGAAGTAATGAGATTTAATATTTGAAGAATCACAGAATGGTTTGGGTTGGAAGGAACCTTAGAGATCACTTAGTTCCAACCCCCGTGCCGTGAGCAGGGACACCGTCTCTCAGATCAGGTTGCTCAAAGCCCCATTCAGCCTGGCCTTGGACACTTCCAGGGATGGGGCACCCACAACTTCTCTGGGCAACCTGTTCCAGTGTCTCACCACTCTGACAGTAAAGAATTTCTTCCTAATATCTAATCTAAATCTACCCTCTTTCTGTTTGAAACTCGTAAGAGGGTCCTATCACTACACTCCCTGATAGAGTCTCCCCCCATATTATTATCCCCCTTTACCTTGACCACTTGCAGGAATGGGCGCATCCACAACTTCCCTGGGCAACTTGTTCCAGTGCCTCACCATTCCCGCAGTAAAGAATTTCTTTCTAGTATCTAAATCAACCCTCTTTCACTTTGAAACCATTACCTCTCGTCCTAACAACACAGTCCCTGATAAGGAGTCCCTCCCCATCTTCTCCGTAGGCCCTCAAAGTCTGATATAAGGTCTCCCCAGAGACAGGCTGACCAACCCAGACTGTCCCAGCCTGTCCTTGTAGGGGAGATGCTCGGTGCTCCAGATCTCTGACTATTTTTGTGGCCCTCCTCTGGACTTGCTCCAGCAGGTTTGCATCCTTCCTACGCTGAGACCTGTAGTGGTTTAAAGCCAGCTGTCAATTAAGCACCACACAGTTGCTTGCTTGCTCCCCTTCCCCTCCAAGAGGAGGAGGAGGAAGGCAAAAAAAGGTGAAAGTGAAGCCATGTGGGTTAAGATAGGGAGAGTTTATTTAAACAACACAAAGAGAGAGAAAACAATGCACTGCTTAACGCTGCTGTGCCACCCTGCCTGGCCAAGCTACACTGCACTGTGACCCACTGCTCTTTGAAACTGCCACCACCAACGAGGCTTGCCTTACGTATATACCTGTCTGTACATATATATGTACATATACACTGGGCATGACATCAGTATGGTATTGAATATTCCATTGGCTGGTTCCATCTGGCTCTGCTGGTTGTGGAAATTAACCCTGTTCTAGCCAAACCTGGGACATAATCCACCCCTTATTCTACAGCATTTGTGTCATGCCCAGATCCACTGCTTGACCTGTCCTGTGTACACATATGCACAGATATCATTCTCTTATCTACTGGCCATCCATCCAACATGTCCATTGAGTTAATTTAATCCATGACTTTTGGGCTCTGTCTGTCATAACAGTCTCAGGACAGGAGAGATGGTGTCAGGTTGTTGCAATTCACATCCAGAGCTCAAGCCTGATGTATTCGGCATGGGCCATGCCCATGGTCTGCGGGTTGAAGATGTTCATCCTGAGGGAATTTCTGGGCACCAGTTGATTAAGTCAGTTTGAATTCCATCACCTCTGCCCTTTGCTTGATTTCAAAGTCTCCCTCTTTGATTTGCATTTAGTTATTAATATCATACAATGTAATTCACCGGCTGCTCTCACCCAAAATTAAATCCCCTTGAGGTACACATCAGACTTCCCCATCCTCTCTCATCACTCACCTAGTGCACCCAGGTCCTCAGCAAAAGCAATCCATGTGTGGGTTTGCCTTTACCTGAAGCAGGACTAACCCAAACTGCCTTCCCTAGTGCACTCATCCTGTGCACTACAGGGACTTTACCCCCTTCTACCATGTGTGGGAGTTTTGATTGGGCAGGGCCAGCTCGATTGGCAGATCCTCTAGAGTTAACTAACCAGGTGACTTTTGCTAAGTGTGTACCCCACTGTTTGAAGGTCCCAAACCGCATTGGTCTCAGTGTAGTCTTTAGCAGCCCACTGTACCACTCAATTTTCCCGGAGGCTGGTGCTTGATAGGGGGTGTGATATACCCGCTCAAAGCCATGCCCTTTGGACTGGGTGTCTATGAGGTTGTTTCAGAAATGGGTCCCATTAGCTGACTCCGTTCTTTCTGGGGTCCCATGTCACCACAAGATTTGCTTTTCAACCCCAGAATAGTGTTACAGGCAGTGGCATGGGGCACAGCATGTGTTTCCAGCCATCTGGTAGCAGCTTCCACCATAGTAAGCACGAGGTATTTAGGCTGTTGTATTCATGGAAGTGTGATAGAGTCAATTTGCCAGGCCTCTCCACACTTCTATTTCAACCAATGCCCTCCGTACCACACAGGTTTTAACCGTTTGGCTTGTTTAATTGCAGCACATGTTCCACAGTCACGGATGACTTGTGCTGTAGTGTCCATAGTCAAGTCCTGCCCTCAGTCACAAGGCCATCGCTATGTTGCATCTCTGCCTTGATGGCCTGAGGTACCGTGGGCCCACCCAGCCAAAAATAATTCACCCCAATGCTGCCAATCCACATCTACTTGAGACACTTAAACCTTAGCAGCCTGGTCCACCTGTTCTATGTTTTGATGTTCCTCAGCCTGACTCTTGGGTACATGGGCACACATGTGACATACTTTTACAAGCAGATTCTCCAGCCAAGCAGCAATACTTGTCAGAATTCAGCAGCCTAGATGGGTTCACCTCTGTATTGACAGTTGCTTTGCTTCCATTGCTGTAACCACCCCCTCAGGGCTTTTGCCACCATCCATGAGTCCATAGAGTGAGAGAGCACTGGCCACCTTTCTCACTCAGCAGCATCTAAAGCCCAATGGATGGCTTTCACCTCTGCATATTGAACAGAGCATATTGCTTCTCATTAGCTGGTAGTTTGTTACATGGTAGGGCCTCCTCAGCATGTGTTACCTCCTCTAGTGGTAACATTCTGAAATCTTTGCTCTCTAGCCAGTTTGTGATCTGTTCCAAGATCTGTTCAAGCCCATTGTTTGATCAGGTCAGCCCACTTACTCCATGGATTGGAGCTGCAGGATGTACAGAGGAGACCCTCCCTTTGAACATCCAACCCAGTACCAGCAGCCGGGGTGGTTAGAGGAGCTGTGCTTCGTACCAACCAGTTCCGATGCAGCTCAAACTCCTTCACAGGCTCTCAAGATCTCTTTTCCATTTGGAGCATAGAGGGTCTCTGATTCTTTGTATCCCCAACTCCTACACCCCAAGGGTCAGCCTCAGGTCTCACTGGGTGCTTTCTGCCAAAGGCTCCAGGTAGGGCTATTCTCCCTGGCCACAGCATAGAGCATGATTTTAACATCTTGTTCTGCCCAGACTGGCCCATGGGCTACTGCAGGGACTATCTCTGCTTGATTTGTTCAAAGGCTTGTCGCTGCTCAGGGCACCATTTAAAATAATTTTTTTTTCCAAGTCACTTGATGGAGAGGGCTTACAGTCAGGCTGTAGTCTGGGATGTACATCCTCCAGAAACCCACAATGCCTAAGAAAGCCTGTGTTTCCTTTTTATTAATTGGTGGAGACATAGCTGCTATGTTGTTGATCACATCCATTGGAATCTGACAATGCCCGCCTCACCATTTTATTCCTAAAAATTGGATGTCCTGTGCAGCCCCTTTCCTTCACTCCATTTTATGGCAAAACTGGCTTTCAGCAGAATTTGAAATATTTTCTCCCCTTTCTCAAAAACTTCTTCACCTGTATTACCCCAGACAATGATGTCATCGATGTATTGCAAATGTTCAGGAGCTCCACTTCTTTCTAGTGCAGACTGAATCAGTCCATGGCAAATGGTGGGACTGTGTTTCCAACCCTGGGGCAATCAATTCCAACATGAAAGTGAACTGTATCCTGCACTCTGGAGCTGTAGGAATGGAGTAGAATGCATCAGCAATATCAATAGTGACATACCACTTAGCTGTCTTTGACACCAGTTCATGCTGGTTCTCACATGTCTGGCGCAGCAGTGCTCAGTGGTGGCATGATTTCACTTGTGCCCTGATAGTCTACTGTCTGTCTCCACTCTCCATCAGATTTTTGCACTGGCCAGATAGGACTGTTCAAGGGTGAGTGTGTCTTGCTGATCATTCCTTGACTCTCCAGCTGGCAGATCGGCTTCTGAACGGGGGTGCCTGAAGGAGACTGTGACCTTGTGAGAAGCCCATGATGGAGCAGGCTCCTGGCAGGACCTGTGGACTTGTGCGGAGAGGAGCCCACACTGGAGCAGTCAGTTCCTGAAGGACTGAAGCCTATGGGAAAGACTCATCTTGGGGAAGTTTGTGGAGGACTGTATTTCTTGGGATGGACCCCATGCTGGAGCAAGGGAAGAGTGTGAGGAGTCCTCCCCTTGAGGAGAAAGGAGTGGCAGTGACATGTGATGAACTGACTGCAACACCCATTCCTCATCCCCCTGCATCACTAGAAGGGAGAAGGTAGAGAAACAGAATAAAGTTGAGCCCACCAAGAATAGATGGGTGGAGGGAAGGTGTTTTGAGATTTGTTTTCGTTTCTTATTATCCTACTCTGAGTTTTGATTGATAAATTAAATTAATTTCCCTAAGTCAGGTTTGTTCTGCCAGTGACTGTAATTGGTGAATCACTTCCCTGTACTTATTTCAAAACAAGAGCCTTTCGTTACATTTTCTGTCTCCTGTCCAGCTGAGGAGGGGATTGATAGAGCTGCTTTGGTGGGCACCTGACATCCAGCCATGGTCAACTCATCACGCTTTCAAATTTTTATTTGTTTTTGGATTTCAACCCAAGATACATTCATTTTGCTGATGGAGAACAAGAGTTCTTCCCTTGCATAAACTGACTGAGAGGTGTATTTGGAAAGGGACTGAAGATCAACCTCTGACTGAGAAATATCACATACACTAAAAGATGGCTTGACTGACTACCTTACTTTCCACTGGCATGAAAATACTTCTGGATATTTCACCCTTAGCACAGTCTTCTTTGTGTTGGTTTTCTCAGCTTCAACCACAGTGCTTCTCCACACCAAATCTCCACATAATCTCTAAGAGATGTACTGTGCTGTGTGGCAGAGTTAGCCCTGGAACAAAGGATTCATCTTTCCAGCTGAAAATTGGAACTTTTACAATTTCAACTATATATAAGATTAATACTATAATCAAGAAGAAACATTCTGTGTTTTCCTTAGCATGTTTTTACCAGGGGAACGTTTATATTTGTTTCAAGTTTCTTGTGACCAGTTTTTGTTCTTATATTAATACTTATGTAGCCCACTTATTTCTGAGTTATTCTCTTTCCTCCCGCAAACATGCCTTTCAAATACACCTGAAAATGTATCATTTATTCCATCTAGGCTGAGAACCCAGAAAAATATGACAGATTTATTATACAACTCCTAGTAGAACATTTGGTTTCACCAGGCAGCAATTGTCATCAAACTAAATAACCTAAATTTATAATTTTATTTTACAAAATGCACATTTACAATGCAGTATGCATAAGTGAAAGATCATTTCTGTCAGTATGAGATTCAATAAATCATAAAATACTTTAGATAATTACAGCAATTCAGGGACCAGCATATGACAAGTTGCTGTATGTTTAAAATACAGTTTTCTTTAAAATATAAAAAACATTTTAGCAACTCTATAAGTCTCAATATCTTGGTTTTACTTTCCACTGCCGCTAGCAACACAGGGTTTTAGAGATACACAAAAGACTGTTTGAGAGATAGTAATGTGTAAATGGGGGAATCTTCAAGGATTTCGCCTTTTAAATCTCTATTAAACTTCTATTTCACAGTTCAATTTTACAAACCCTGTATTGAGGAAGATAGCAATAGCTGATATATTCAAACCTCTTGACCTGATAGAAAATCCCATTGGTGCTACAACAGAACATCAAAGGAGTACCCTGCTGAGCACAGTCAGTGGAACCTCTGCTCTCGTCATAAACTGAGGAGTAAAAGAAATGCAAAAGGTGGTCAGAAAAGAGAACTTATATACCTCAGTAGTTTGGAGGAGAATATTGAATGGCATCTATCCAAAATCTGGTAACATGTTAGTGTTAAAATGAGTACTTCACTGTGGTGTAGCCTAGGTCTGGTCCTGTATAATTTTCTTGGATAGCTGCAGACTATGAAAAAGGCTGAACAAGCTGTCATTCATGAAACAGAAAAAAAAAAAAAAGACTGTCATAGCATGGAACAGCTTGTTTCCCGGAAAGAGGTAAAAAATCTTCCTCGAAGGCAAAGTTTCCCAGGGTCAGTTAGGGTCTTCACTGTCAGTGGATCATGTTGAAGTTAGGATATTCCTCAGAGGTAAAAGGCACACACAGTAAAGCAGAGGAATTTGAGCTTCATAGAAATGGGTAGAGAGACTTGGCGCCTAAGAGTTCTAAATTTTCCTGAGAAAAAGATCCCAAATGGATCATGCAAATCTGTTACAGCCTACAGTAGGGGCTACCTACATGCATATGTATTACAGGTCACAGCAATATCTGGTACATGTACTAAATCTGATTAAAATCATGATTGTTTCATATGTTTACCAAGATAAAGTTCTGGCCTGTCATTAGAGTCATTCTGTCCTCTCCCTGATCTTTTTGCCCATTTTACCAAACTAATTTCTCTTTTTACTGATTACCATTGTTTTTGTTCAGCATAGCTTCCAAATTTCCCAAGTTCTTTCTGATCCAGAAATTTAATTGGAGAAAAATATCTACTGAACACTAATTAGTTTGGAGACCAATCTGAAAGAAATCTCAGTGAGATAAACCACTTTCACCCCAAAGTGATTAATTATTTTCATGTCTAGTCTCATTTAAGGGTCTATAATTAGACACACACAATAAACCTGTTCAGATATTTGTCACAAGTTTTTAGTATACAGACACAATGTGAGGGCAGCAAAAGGTACATTCCTCAGAATGCCAGATGGGGAGGAGAGTTTTACATTACATCATTAGCCAAGGAATAGTTTACAAACAAATTAGATGCAAGAGACGGCTCTAGTATAACAAAGAGAAGCTTGTATATGTACAGCACAACTCTTAATATGTTGATGAAGAGCCTAACACTACAGTCCCCAAGATGGGGGAAGATCGGAGTGAGTTCTGGGTGTAAGAATATACTGGTGTAATCTCTCCTCCCCATCCCGGGAGCGATGAATGCACTCACATTTCATCTTAGCCTGGCTTCAATAAAATGAGATTTAAGGTAGCTTCACTCCTAAAGAACTTGCACCTTTAGTCAATTGCTATTTTTCACTGTTCCTTTTGTTCTTAATTGATATCATTAATATTAATTAGAATAGAAAGTCACTAAAAACAGAAGATAATCTTCAATCAACTTGTCTACAAAACCCCCCAAATTTTATTGGGAGGACTGGATTACGGTATTGTGTTGCATGAATTGGAAGGACAAAATAAGGGTCTGAGTAGCACAGAAGGAAGAATATGTTTATCATGTTAATTCTTTTTAAATGCTAGGGAAGAAAATAAACATATTTACAATTTTTTTCTAACAAAATGTATCACTTCTCTAGCTTACTATAAATAGGAAAGTATATGTCTTTTGGATGGTCCAACATTTTCCCTCATGTTGTGGAAAATGTACAGTTTTTTTATTATGTCTTTCACACTTCATTTTCCTTTTCAAAATTTTGCTTCTCTGCTCTTAAGTATCTTAGACACATTGAAAATGAAAGTTGGCTATCATCTTGCTACAGATTTATTTCTAGCTAAAAAGAGAAAATGAAAAGTTTTGCAGTAGTATCTTTTTTGCTATAAAATATTTCTCCCAGAGTTTAAACAGTTTATAGGAGCATTATATTTGATATCAGAACAGGACAAATGTTTGTGAAATTTTAAAACTTAATTTGTAATTAATTGATCTTAAAAATAACCCTTGAAATTTAAAAAGAAACTGAAAAATAGATATTGAGGAAAACCATGTAATGCCACAAAATCATGTCTTATGTGCAATATTTTACTGATTTAAAATAGTGAATTTCTTAACCAGTTGGGGTTCTTTTTCACATCTTAGTGTTATATAAGGCTTTACAGATTAGCTCCTGAAGTTCTTGTCTTAGGAATTTCTTAAGACTAATTTTAAAAGACATTACTTGGTGGTTTTACTTCGCTTTTAAAATAAATCTTTCTGTAATATTTGTCAGTTATTCAATGTGAGAAAGTTATGACTGTTATCAAAGTGCGTTTTTATGTTTTCTTTCAAATGTATATATGCAATTGTAAATTAACATTTGGAATGACAGCCCATCTCCAAGACAAAACTCTAAAGACCTAAGTAGGGCTAAAATTTCTGCTCTAAGGACAGAGCATTTTTCATCTCACAGAATTTATCATGAATCTCTTTTGGTTGGTCAAAATTATTAGACTGGTATTTGGCATGTCTGGAAGCAGATTTCATTTTTCTCTTGAACATGAAGTACAGGGAAGCACAGAAATGCAGGTTGATAAATAAAGAAGGTTAGTTATACAGCAAACAAGTCCATTTCTTACTTTGTTCAGAATTAATTTTCTCCTTTCTCTTGAACACCCAAAACCTTTCAAGGAGAGACAAAGAACATGTATTATTTCTCTGAACTTATTTTTAAACAAAAATATCACTGTAATAGTGAATCTAGAAACTTTAATTACTGACAGGAAGCGGGCCCATTTAGTTTCAATTTAGCATCTAAACTTGCTGGTTTTCAGTCCTGTCACACAAAGAGTTGAGTTTCCAAGGCACTGAGAAGCCAATACAGAAAGGCACAAAGGTAACTGCTGAAGATTAGTAACAACTAATTAACTTATATAGTGTGTTTTCGATTCACTAGTTAACACATCCCATCAGCTTGGAGGCTAATCATCCAAGTTGTAATCCTATATTACAGTTGTGAATCACTGCTTTTTGCAAGAGCCTGTGAGAGAATAGTCTTAACAACTAATTCTGGGGAGTACTGTGCTGGGAGATGGGAAGAAGGAAATTAATTTCAGGGGAACACTGACTTTATCCCTTGGTTTATTTTTTCTTCACTTTAAGCATTCATTCTACTTGCAGAAGCAAAACCATTTTCTTCAGCACTTGTGTGCCTCAAGCCAGTGCCAAGGCTGTTTGGACTCCCTCTGGACACATGCAGGGTTATTCTATTGATACAGTTTGCTTGCATGGAAATAAAGTCCATCTTGGACTGTCCAAGCAGGAATTTGCTTTCAAAACTTATACCAGGCTATTTTTCCTCGTATGAAATTCCCTTTATTGTTGCAGCAGTCTCAAAACACGTGCAACAGGAAAAACGTTTCCTGTTCCAGTTCTTACAGATAAATTAGGTATGGTCATGACAGGCTGCAGGAGTGCTGACTAAGAGCAAAATTCAGCACTTTGTCAGAATATCTTTATTTTCTTGTAAACCTCTACTTTAAGTCAATTAGAATCTTGTTGGGATTTAATGAGAGTTAAGTGACAAGATCCATTATTTTTAATCATTGCTTTGTTTAACAGGTTAAGAGAAATATTCCCAGCAGCTTTCATTCCACTCAGCAAACTGGTCTGGAAGAGGAATAGGAGTTGAGAGAAAGGATTATTCTGTTTGCCAGGTTCATTGCTCTTGTGGACCCACTCCAGCACCTCAATGTCCTTCTTGAAGTGTGGGGCCCAAAAGTGAACACAGCATTTGAGGTGCAGCCTCACCAGTGCAGAGTAGAGGGGGACAATCATTTCCCCCTCCTTCTGGTCACGTTATTTCTGATAAAAGACAGGATGCTGTTGCCCTTCTTGGCCACCTGGTTGTGGTTAAAGATGTCGGCTCCAGGTCAGAAGGGGGGGACTTCCCTCCTCCCATTCTCTTGTTAGCCTGCAAAAGGCTTTTGCCACCTTTGTGGGGGAAGGGGCACCATGAAACCAGCCCGGCTTCACGTTTCGTGCCCACACCTGAAGCCAAGGCATGTCAATCAACATCTCTTTGAATAAACCTGTAAAAAGCTGCAAATCATTTGACTTCCCTGGCATGCACATTTCATTTTGGATCAGAAGGATGAACAAGAAAGGACTCCTAAAGCAATAACCTCAGAAACCCTGGGACAGTAAAAGATCAGCAGGTAGCCTTTTCACTTCGCTGATTACTGGCAGGGGTGATTAAGCAGAGCTGCCAGAATGAAGGAGTGCAAAAGCAGCCGAAGCCCCCAACTCTGCAAGGAAAGAGAGAGAGTTGCTGGTGAGGTGGAGAGAGAAATTGTCAAACGCCAAGACATGGAGGCTGCTGGAATGTGGGAAACCTAAAGCATCCCTGGTTAACCTCAGGTGTTGCAGACGGGGAGAGCAGAGTGCTGAGAATGCCCCTGGAAATCTGGTAACCCTTAAGCTTTCCAGTCACCCAGAGAAAAGATTACACATTGCCAAGGAGTTTGTTCTGAAGAGTTCAACTTTGAACTGATATCTAT